>NW_014577555.1:138669-144934 GCF_000485595.1 Priapulus caudatus | reverse complement strand
ATGCACGCAGGGTATCCGTGCTCTCCTGCCACTCGATGTCGCGAAGAAGCCCCGGCTCTGTCCCGGTAACAGTGCAGCAGAGGAGACACCGAGGATATCTGCGTCCCGCTGCGCCTTGCTGTGACACACGCCCGAGAGACACTGGGGAATATTCCGCGTCCGCTTACGCAGAAGACGCCGGATATCCGTCTGCATACTTAAGCCAGACAGCAGGGATTTCGGCTCCTGTGGTCGATCAGGGTTGAGAGTCAGCGTATCGAGTCAGGCACACATTTGATGCGAGGACGGGTCGCATTGCAACTCTATTAGAGTCTCCTGTCTCCCCTGCCCCACTCTGCCTTGCCTGGCCTGCCCTCCCTAGCCTGCCTCCCCTGCCCTGGACTGTCTTCTCGTCCCTGTCTCTCTGCCTTCTTCTGTGCTTCTCTGCCTCCCTGAAAAAAATCGTTCATAAATCGCTGAATAAAAAAAGTATGAAAAGTGGTCTTTTACACTGCGTTGCGCCGCTCCCTTAATCGCAACCGCAATCGCGCTAGTTCTCCCACCTGCCATCATCACACCTGCGTCTCCAATTTCTAAGTCACCAGCCCCACACACCCGCCTACACCCATCTCTGGCACCAACCCTTCCTCTCGCTTCTGCGCCGCAGACCGGCGCGACTTGCGGAGACGGTTGGAACACACTGTACCGGTTGTCAAAAACCCGGCTTCAACGGCTTTCCTAGCTTTCGTTGCCTACTACACTTGATGGCCTGCCTAAAAACAATTCGCGTTCGAACACGATGATTCAATTGTTGGCGCGCGCTGGCGCTAGCTGTGTGCCAAGCGCATTGCAAGCGCATTGCGCCGCTCGCAACGCGATGGAAAACCTGCTCGTAAGGATATTCAACATGCTGAATGCGGACGCGATCAAGCCGACATCGTTATTAGGGATCGCGTGCGCAATACGCTGCCGATTGATGACCGGACACACCGCGCGCGACCGCACCGTATTTATCGATCGCAAAGCGCGCTCCAGCGTTAGAAAATCGCCACAGTGTGTCCTAGGCTTTACTGTGGCGTGTGCAGTGCATCGCCCAGCTTGCGCCGTTGACTTTCTTGAACTGTTGTGTACAGCGGTCCGCGTTCATTGAAGAACGGCACGTGAGAAAAATGCTCCGATATGCGGGGTGTTTAGAACTGCCCGATAAAATGCGTGTTTTCCCATCGTTGCCAACGCGTGTTGGATCACGCGCACGTGTGCGAATTGGTCCCGGCTGCCGGTATTTAATCCTGTCGCCGTCTGCAAATTTTCACGTCTTATATCTTCCCGTGAACGGAAATATTGCTACAAGCCTAGGCACACACTAGGCGCATTTCTGTTACCGCTGCCCGGCAGCGTATCTATGTTCGCTCACGAATTTTAGAACGCCAGTACGGAGTCGTGGACGTGACACTGCTACGGTTGCTCCAACACTTCCTACGGCTTTCAACGGCTACGTTTGCTACACTTGATTGGCCGCCTAAAAACAACTGCGCGTTCGAACACGATATTCCATTGCTGGCCGCTAGCTGGTAGGCCAAACGCATTGCAAGCGCGATGCCGCTATACGCAAGCGATGTCAAATCGCGGCGCGTAAATATTCAACATGTTCAATGCCGATGGCGATCAAGCAGGCGTATGGGATCCCTGAGTGCGAAAATACGCTGCCGTGAGCAAGACGGACACACTCCCTACGCGCGGACCGGCACCTCGTATTTATAGCGCATCGCAAGCGGCCAGCGTAGAAAAATCGCACAGAGTGGCCTAGGTTAAGTTTGTAACTTTGTATGCAGGCCAATTTTGCAATTCACAGGTGAGGATTGGTGGCTTGCCGAAAACGCCCTTGGTTATCACCTGCATCACGTTGTTGTTATAAAAATATAACCCAAATTACGTCTTACTCGTCAATAAATTTTTCAAGTCTGTGCTTACGAAGCATTACTTAACAGATATAAGCTATTTTTAAGAAATGCACGCGCGCGCCATTTTTTGAATTCATAAGATGCCGCTTGGCCGAAAACGCTCCTTCGGATCACAGGCATCACTGTGTTCGTATGAAATAGTTTACCCAAATTACGTTTGTCAGGTCAATCTTTCAACGTCTGTACGAAGATTATTAACCGAGATTATAGCTATTTTTTTAAGAAAGACGGCGCGCAATTCTTGAATTCAACGATGGCGGCCGCCTCGAAACGCCCCTTTGGATCACATGCAATCACGTTTGTTGTATGAAATAGTAACCCCAAATCTACGTCTGTCAGTCAATTTTCAAGTCTGTACGCAAAATTATTAACCGAGATGAGGTATTAGCTGATGTTTTTAAGGAAATGACGGCGGCCATTTTGAAATTCAATTTGCATGGCGTGCCCAAAGTTGTAATGGATTCGCTCTGTCGCCTTGTTGTCCTGTCTCTTAAATGAAATGAGCATACAAAAAGTATGCCATATGTGTACCAATTTTCATACTTTTTTCACATTCTGAACGATTTTTTTCTAATCTACTGCCTACTATCTCTGCTTCTCTCCCCCCCTCTCTCTCTCTCCCTCTCTCTCTCTCTCTCTCTCTCTCTCTCTCTCTCTCTCTCTGCTTCTCTGCCTCTCTGCGTTACATTCCGCACTGCAGTCAGAGGCCAAACAAGCGACGACAAAAGGAGCTATACTCATCTGTGTGTGACGGATACGAGTCCTTTATGCGACACAAAGCTGACATGCCGCTAACTCTCTATAGGTTAGCAGCAAAAATACGCTTAAAACCGGGATACCGCAGCCGCACACTAGACAAAAACCTGCAGGAAATTTGTTCGATTTGGCTTCAGGGAATGCGCCTAACTATAAAGTCGGCTGCCGCTTGGTAAACGATTCGCCGGGCAGTGCCATTTACGTTATTAAACGTGATTCAGAAGATGCATTACATAATTATTTCCACTAGACAAAATCTGATTTTAATCGCGTTTGAATGTCATCTCGGCTGATGAACGGCGCGTGGACGCGCGCGCGCGACGCATGCAATTACCTTTAATGACGCCCGCTCTCTGACGTCAACAAGTGACAAGGTAAACACGAGACCACTCATGCGTGATACGTATAGTCACGTAACGACGACTGACTGTCTGCCATGCATACGGGGCTAGCAGTGTGGGTGTGTGTGTGCGTGCGTGCGTGCGTGTGCTTAACATCGGGAGTGAATAAATAAATGGGTTTTATTCACTCCCGTTGATAAGTCGTGCTGTTGCTAGTCGGTACACGATTTTCCCGTTTAGGTGGGTGTCTGACCGCCATAAACCGTTTCAGAACACAGTACTGTTTTTAATACCGAATTACCTTATATGCACATAATCAACGTGGATATGTTATATCCGGAGTAAATAGTACATATGTATATTCTGGAGCGGTATATTGTATATGTACAAACAAATTATATGTACATACAAACTAATATTATGTGTATAAATTATTATTTGCTCCTGATTATATGCTAATTGGTGCATGGAAATCACATGGGACACAAACGAACTACCCGGACGTGACGTCAGATATTTTTCGGTGCGTGTGAGCGTGCGTGCGCACATACGTGCGTATGTACATATACGCGCATGCGTACGCACATGCGTGCGTGTGTACATATATACGAGCGTGCGTGCGTGTGTATATACATACGTGCGTGCGTGCGTGCGTGCGTGTGTACATATACGAGCGTGCGTGCGTGTGTATATACATACGTGCGTGCGTGCGTGCGTGCGTGTGTACATATACGAGCGTGCGTGCGTGTGTATATACATACGTGCGTGCGTGCGTGCGTGCGTGTGCGTGGCGTGGTGCGCAAAAGCCACGCATGCCCGAAGTACCACGAGCACAAGCAGCCGGCGGTGCGACTATTGAACACGCGAGCTATTTTACATCATCGCTGATATAATGAAGTGTGCATACGTCTATTGTCTGTCGCAGGCAGCGGATGGGGAGTGGCCGCGCGCGTCTAGCTTTGGACGTAACAGCACGGCGCGCGTGATACACGATTAATCTGGGCAAAAAATCGCGATCCATTGAAATCGCACTGCGTCAATAGTGCGGCACGAGCGCTAACTAGGCGGCATCATGCACCAAGGTAACAGAGCCTCTGCTATGCTGTAGGCTCCTCTCGGAAAGCGTGAAATATTAAAATAGAAAACTGTTCGCACGGTGAAATATTTTCGAGCGGAAATTGGACTCCATTAGAGACGGCTGATTGCGCGGTTGTTAACGATCCGATTGATGAATTCTGGGACTCAGCGGGTTCTACGCGAGAATGTGGAGCGAGCAGGTTCTCCAACAACACTCCACAGGGCCTGCGACGGGTTGATACTGCGCATATAGGAGCGTTCCGCCGAACTTTAATGTATTAATGGTTAGGGTTAATGTTTCATAGTTAGGTTAGGCCAGCCTGAGACTCGATCGCTGTCGTTGTTTGCTTGAATCCCGCGCGATCATGATTTATCCTGAAATAGCGACCGAGCTGTTCAGTTCGGCGTGTTTATTTTAGGCCTAATTACATGATACGATGTGACGAACAGGCGCCTGTGTATTTACGTATCAGTTTTATGAATAGGACTAGTTTTTTTTAAATAAATTAGCAGAAGTTTATGGTTTAGTGCAATATAGACGTGTGAAGGTGAAGAGTGGGGATAATATTCTGACTTGCGCTCGACATAACGTCCTGCATTTGGAGGTATACTACTTAAGTAGTATTCACGAACCTAGCTATATAGGTGTATAGCATAGAGAGAAATTACAGGTTTGGTTCGATCTTAGCCCACCGCGTGTTTTCTAATTGTAAAACAAATGTAATGGAGTCTGAAACGAGTAAGCTAGTAGTAGAGTAGTAGTCAGTAGTTTTATGCAGGCAAGCAGCAAGCAGCAGGCAGGCAACCGCAACAGCAGCAGTAGGCGAGCCAGTAGCAGTAGCAGGCAGTAGTAGTAGTAGTAGTAGCAGCAGCAGTAGCAGCAGTAGCAGTAGCAGTAGCAGTAGCAGCAGTAGCGGTAGTAGTAGTATCAGCAGCAATAGCAGCAGCAGCAGTAACCGCTACAGCAGCAGCAGCATCGTGTTTAATGATGCTACGATCAATCTACACGCATGATCGTGATATGTGGTGATACTGGAGATGGTACAGCATGCGTGCACAGCAGAGAGAGAGAGAGAGAGGGCGGAGAGAGACCGAGAGAGAGAGGGAGGAGAACGCGCAAGTATATATATATATATATTCTTCGCGACAATGAATTCGCTGGCGAAAGAAGAGACTAATTACATAGATAGCTACGTGTTATTTGCTATTTATATGTTTGTTCGGCCGTTTTTAACACAGAAATGCGAATAGTTTCACAGCATTAATTCTAACGCTGTGTTTGTTATAAAACTCCGCTTACCTATACAGTAGGTATTCTTTATTTGGATTTATTCATTGTCTAGCATATGTTCTCACAAGTTCATTATTTAGAAAAAAGAATACCATGCACAGATGGAGTCTTTTAAAAATGTGTTTTAAATGGCAATATGGCCTAACATTTCATTTATTCACGGAGTTATGAGGATCCGGAAGAGAGTGAGCAAACTGTAGATTTATAAACCACGCCTCGTTTGTTAAATGACAGAAACATGGCGAAGCATTGTAATTAGAGAATATGTCACTAACAACGATTTCACACGTCTGCAGCAGAAAGGCAAGTCATGCGCATGCGTAACGCCATGCTATGTTATGTGATAGGGCTCAGCTATATATATATATATATATATATATATATATATATATATAGCTTAATATTGTATTGTTTAACTGTTAATGTTTTCTGAGAAAGCAATGTGATGACAATGCAGAGCATATATTTGCGGCATTTGTGTGAATATAGCATTCGTAAATGTGAATTAATCTAACATCGTCGACGTGTAAATCAACGACTGTCGTGGTTGTGCGCTTATTCTAATAGGACATAATACATTATCATAGTATTACTGCAGATCTTGTTTAAATAGAGTGCATGCGCCAACTGTACAAATTGCTAATGAAGGGCCACCCTCGCCCTGTGCGCACGTCATTTATTCGTGAGTGGACAAGGCCCGCGCAGCATTATAACCCTTTATAATGTATAATGTCCTAATCTTATAGTAGTTTGTATATCCTTCTCATCACAAGCACTCGCGGAAGGCGATGGGAAATGATACAAGTAAGTTGAGCGATAGCCTTTGCCTAATATATATGTATATATATATATTATATATA
>NW_014577555.1:127213-138659 GCF_000485595.1 Priapulus caudatus | reverse complement strand
TGTACATACATACGAGCGTGCGTGCGTGCGTGTGTACATATACGAGCGTGCGTGCATGCGTGTGTACATACATACGAGCGTGCGTGCGTGCGTGTGTACATATACGAGCGTGCGTGCATGCGTGTGTACATACATACGAGCGTGCGTGCGTGCGTGTGTACATATACGAGCGTGCGTGCATGCGTGTGTACATACATACGAGCGTGCGTGCGTGCGTGTGTACATATACGAGCGTGCGTGCGTGCGTTTGTACATACATACGAGCGTGCGTGCGTGCGTGCGTGCGCAAAACCCACGCATGCCCGAGTACACGAGCACAAGCACCGGCGTGCGACTATTGAACACGCGAGCTATTTTACATCAAACGCTGATATAATGGAATGCTGCATACGTTTATTGTCTGTCGCACACGATAGGCGCGCGTTAGCTTTGACGTAACAGCACGGCGCGCGTGATACACGATAATCTGGCAAAAAAACGCATCATTGAAATCGCACTCGTCAATAGTGCGCACGGACGCTAACTACGGCGGCATCATCACCAAGGTAACACGAGCCTCTCTCTCTGTACTCCTCCGGAGAGCCGTGAAATATTAAAATAGAAATCTGTCGCACGTGAAATATTTTCGAGGCGAAATGGACTCCATTAGACGGCTCGATTCGCGGTTGTTACGATCCGTTGATGAATCTCTCGCGGGTTTACGCGAGATGTGGAGCGCAGGTTCTCACAACACACAGCCTGACGGGTGATACTCCATTAGGAGCGTTCCCAACTTTAATGTCATTAATGGTTAGGGTTATGTTATAGGTTAGGTTTAGCCAGCCTGAGACTCGATCGCTGTCGTACTTGAATCCGCGCATCATGATTTATCCTGAAATAGCGACCAGTTCAGTCGCGTGTTATTTTAGGCCTAATTACATGATACGATGTACGAACAGCGCCTGTTATTTACGTATCAGTTTTATGATAGGCTATTTTTTAAATAAATTACAAAGTTTATGGTTGTAGTGCAATATAGACGTGTGAGGTGAGAGTGGGGATAATATTCTGACTTGCTCGAATAACGTCCTGCATTGGAGGTATACTACTTAAGTAGTATCACGAACCTACTATATATGTATACATAGAGAGAAATATACATGTTTGGTTCGATTCTTAGCCACCCCTGTTTTCTATTTAAACAAATGTATGGAGCCTGAAACGAGTACTAGTAGTAGTAGTAGTAGTAGTAGTTTTAGCAGCAGCAGCAGCAGCAGCAGCAGCAGCAGCAGCAGCAGCAGCAGCAGCAGCAGTAGCAGCAGTAGGCCAGTAGGCAGCAGTAGCGGTAAGTAGTAAGTATCAGCAGCAATAGCAGGCAGCAGCAGTAACGCGCTACAGCAGCAGCAGCATGTGTTTAATGATGCTACGATCAATCTACAACGCATGATCGTGATATGTGGTGATACTGGGAGATGGTACAGCATGCGTGCACAGCAGAGAGAGAGAGAGGGCGGAGAGAGACGCGAGAGAGAGAGGGAAGGAGAACGCGCAAGTATATATATATATATTACTATATTATATATTCTTCGCGACAATGAATTCGCTGGCGAAATAGAAGAGACTAATTAATAGATAGCTACGTGTTATTTGCTATTTATATGTTTGTTCGGCCGTTTTTAACACAGAAAATGCGAATAGTTTCACAAGGCATAATTCTAACGCTGTGTTTGTTATAAATCCGGCTTACCTATACAGTAGGTATTCTTTTATTTGGATTTATTTCATTGTCTAGGCAATATGTTCTCACCAGTTCATTATTGTAGAAAAAAGAATACCATGCACAGATGGAGTCTTTTTAAAAATGTGTTTTAAATGGCAAATATGGCCTAACTTTCATTTATTCACGGGGAGTTATGAGGAATCCGGAAGGAGAGTGAGCAAACTGTAGATTTTTATAAACCACGCCTCGTTTGTTAAATGACAGAAACAGGCGAAGCATTGTAACTTAAGAGAAATATGTCACTAACAACGATTTCAGCAGCGTCTGCAGCAGAAAGGCAAGTCATGCGCATGCGTAACGCCATGCTATGTTATGTGATATGGGCTCAGCTATATATATATATAATATATATATATATATATATATATATATAGTATATATATATATATAGGCGTTAATATTGTATTGTTTAACCTGTTAATGTTTTCTGAGAAGCCAATGTGATGACAATGAGAGGCATATATTTGGCGGCATTTGTGTGAATATAGCATTCGTAAATGTGAAGTTAATCTAACATCGTCGACGTGTTAAATCACGACTGTCGTGGTTTGGCGCTTATTCTAATAGGACATAATGACATTATCATAGTATTACTGCAGATCTTGTTTAAATAGAGTGGCATGCGCCAACTGTACAAATTGCCTAATGAAGGGCCACGCCTCGCCCTGTGCGCACGTCATTTATTCGTGAGTGGACCAAGGCCAGCGCAAGCATTATAACCCTTTATAATGTATAATGTCCTAATCTTATAGTAGTTTGTATATCTTTCTCATCACAAGCACTCGCGAGGCGATGGGAAATGATACAAGTAAGTTGAGCACATAGGCCTTTGCCTAATATATTATGTATAATATATATATTCATATATATATTATAAAAAGTTAAATATCATTGTATATATATATATATATTAAGCAAAGTCTAGTGCTCACCTTACTTATATATATATATATATATGCATACCTACGTTAGCGGAGCGTGACACTATTACGCAGGTTGGTACGCGTCAACGTATACATATTGTATGCAATAGTAACGGGTATGCGCTTATTTGTAAATGACTTTGTAATCAATTATACTAAGCAACCGTCAAACCCCGACCTGGCAGGTTATTATTCCAAAGCAGCAGATAGCACGGGGGGAAGTATATTTGTGTGTGTTTGCCTGTCGAAAGTCGATTGGCGACAAACACAGAAATAATGTCACTTCGTTTGTAGGCGAGACTATGTACTTCTTAGTCGAAGACATTCTACTACTTGTAATATATTTTAGAGTGTAATTACATAATCACAAATGTTGTTTTTAGATAGCAACAGATACTTAATTAAGGTCTCGACATTTTTAGTTGGGTTTCTTTCTAGAAAAACTGTTTCACTGTTTTAAGTGTCTGGCATTGTAATTAATTATTGTAATTATAAACCGTATATGATTATAGACATGAAAATATCTCTTGCCCACACGGGTGAATCTTACTATGTGCACTTTCTACATGTATATATGTGCCTTATATCTCATTCATCACGATTATGACAATAAATATTTGTGTTTTAAAAACATAATTCGTAGCGTGTGTTAGATTCATGTGTTACAGTCGGGGTTTTACACAAATACACAAGTACACAAAACAACAATAGTTGTTTCAGCATGGTCACAATGAAGACGCGTGGTATGTTCGCTCTATAACATCTTCTTCCTCCCCTAGTCAGACACTATACTAGATTACTCCTTCATGATAGCTAGCAGCATCCTGGCGGCCCTAAATATTATATATGTAACATCCCCTACTATAGGGGCGCCTACTAGCTTGCAATCCTTCCTTATGACTGGAAAACACGCTGGATTCATCAACAAACTAGCTGTTGATCGCTTTCATTATAGTCTCAGTTGATCAGCGCAGCAATCTAGGGGATCGACGTTTCATTATTTGTTGTCATTGTTTAGAGCAGGTAGGCACGACGTAGCGATCAATTAACGTGTCACATATGTTCAACGACGAAAAGAGCAAGAGAGGATGAAGGGAGGGGAAGCCACATGAAACACGTATATTTGCAATTTGGTGCCCTACGAATAGCCCTCTTCATCACTCCTCTCTGAGCGAACGCGTGGACACAAGCCGTGATATCGTAGCGAGCGTTGGCGGCTACGGCTACTTAATATTCCATCGCTATACGCACACGTCAGGGAATGTAACATGATGAGATCTGCGCGATGTTACTCGTGCGCCTGTTATTAGACGCATATAGCTGTCGCGGTGGCAGGTGTGACGTCAGAACATGCAGCGGCTGTCGAACTGAGCTGTCGAGCTTCATCGCAGATTTGCTGTCGTTGACAGAGGTTGCACGCAGCGAGTGGAGATAATGCATAATAATAATAATAATAATAATAATAATAATCATCATCATCATCATCATCATATTATTATTATTATAAAAAAAAAAAAAAAATAATAAAAGGAAGAAGAAGAAGAAGAAGAAGACAAAGAAGGAAAAAAAAGAAGAATATTAAGCCATTATATTAATAATTTGCGCTATAATTGCAGTTACCTCACAAATCTGTTGTATTCATTGTCTCCTGATTGTATACAACACATTTCGTGGGTGCGTGCCTGTGCGTGCATGTGTGTGGCTGTGTACGTGTTTGTTTGCGTGCGTGAGCGCGTGTGTCCGTGCATGTGTTTGTGTGTTTATCTGTGCGTGCGTGCGTACGTGTGCGCGCAGACATGCGTGCGTTTATGAGTGTACGCGCATGTATGTATGATCGATGAAATGCGAGTAGCTGACCCGAGTTACGCAGATCGTTGACATTTAGCTGGGCACTATAACATCGACATGACGTCTATACTTAACGCTAATGCTCCTTTACCGCTGGCATAACATTAATGTCCCAGTAGTCATGTATGTGACCCCGATTACTCACGTAATAACCACATATTAGTCACATCAACAGTGGCGCGCGAGGCACACGCATAGCTCAGCCGCGAGTCGCATGGGGACAGTATATATCGTGACAGCATTTAGGGCGCCTTAGAATTCTTCTATAGTTTCTATAGAAACGTAGAGATTATATATCCTTTAACGTATCTTATATCGAATTCTTTGTAACTATAGCAACGTAGAGATTGTATATCATATAACGTATCCTATATCGAATTCTTCGTAAATATACCAACGTAGAGATTCTATATCATATAACGTATCCTATATCGAATTCTTCGTAAATATACCAACGTAGAGATTCTATATCATATAACGTATCCTATATCGAATTATTCATAAATACAGCAACGTAGAGATTCTATATACTATAAGCTACATTAAGCACAACTTTATGTTATACGCAAGGAGAGATAATTTATTTATTAATTATATTAATTTCAAATCGGTGCATTGATTTATTTGCTGTCAAACAGTATTCACTAGCAATTTTGGATACGTATAGGGTCGCTACTAAATGTAATATCACGTCTGGCATGGATTTTGCGACTTTTTCTTTATAAATCGTGTCCATGTTCACCATGCACTTAACACTGTACGAGCCATCCAGTTGAATACACGACGGCATGTTGAAATCTAATAGGATTTTCGTGCTCAAATCTTTTTTAAATTAATTTTACTAGAAGGCTCGCGGTTGACGTTGTTGTCTGATAACCACTTATATTTTGACACAACGTAGGCGTGCGTAAACGCGAGGGTTAGGTTAACCGCATGTGAAAAATTATTCATAAAAAATTTTCAGCGCGGAAAATTAGTCACAAATAGGAAACTTTGGCTCATTACTCAAATTGGTGCGCACGCCCGTCTACAGATAAGAGAGCGATAATGCGGGGTAGCTATAGTGACTATGATATAGAGAAGGAAAGAGGGGGTATGTGTGAAAAGAAAATATTGGAGATTAGGTGAAGTAAGAGGGAAGAGCGTAAGGGAGAGATGGAGAGGGAGAGAGACTAAGACAGGCGGAGTCAGAGCGAGAGAGCATGAGAGATGAAGACAGAGAGGGGGAGAGCGCGCGCGCAAGAGGGGCAAGATAGAAAGAAAAGAATTGGGGAGGAAGGGAAGAGTGCACGCAGTAAATGAAAAAAAAGTTAAACAGAGAAGGGAGACGTTCAAAGCGAAGGAGAAGAGAGAGAGCGGAGGAAAAAAAGAAGAGCGACACGCACGCAGGCACGCACGCCCGCAGGCACGCACGCACGCAGCGTTCTGGGAGCACTCGCGGGGCGTTCTAGCTCCGACTCTTTTCCCACGATCCGCGCGCGAGTTGACAGGTTCCCCTAACAACGAACAGCTTTCCCTCCGACAATCACCCCCGAGCCACACACACACACACATACATACGCACACAGATGTCCGCGACCCGCTGCGCAACCCAGCAACCGCGCAGCATCCCCCGCACCTTTGTCTCTCCTCAGCGTCCGATTAGACGACGTTATCGCATCATTGTGTCGCGCAACGAGCCGCGAATCGACGGCCGATGGGCGCGTCGTGGCGGTCACCCTCTCTGGGTGCTCAGTTACAAAGCGCTGCTGGATGCCGGCTCTGATGCGACCGGGTCTCTCACTCGTTCTCTCTATATGCCACACAACTGGTACTAATCCCGTGGTATCTGCGACGACCCATGCATTCCCGGTATCCGCGATGCTTGATAGGGGGAGGAGGGGGAAATGGTCAGCCGCTGTGTGTGTGTGTGTTTGTACCGGCAGTACACGATTGCTCGGTCATCGAGGCGTAACACGTACGTGTACGTATCGTCACAAAGCGCGCGGGAAAACCCTGGGAAGCCGGAGCGAGAGAGCTGTAGCAGCAGCTGATCGCGTTACAACTGGGCTGGTGGTCAGATGCAGAGCGAGCGAGCTGGGGCTAACATCTGGACGCGAACGTGTACTGTTACTCTCGCACTCACTCGCGCACACACGTGTTGCTTTCCTACAGTGCAGTTACACACACGCACTCGCACGCAAAGCGAGAGAGGCGTGTGAGAGTGGCGGGAAGCAAACAGTTGCACTCAAGTCTTGTTAGAACGTCGGACCCTATAAGAGTTGCAGCAACGAATATATAAAATAGGCATATATAGAAGGTAGAATACAGAGAGAGGCTATACAGCGACCCGTGATTGCGATGACAACGCCAACGATGGACATCGAACAAACAGGTAAGCCATAATATCGTCGATTTGCTGCTCTGTATTCGAATTAAATCTAAAGATATGCCGGTCAAATTTACGGCGCATGCGTCTGTCTCGCTGTTTGTTTATCATTGCCATTAGAGTTACACATGGATGTCAGACTGATTACGTAGTTTAGCTGTTCTTACTTTTACTGTACCGTCATTAAAAATGACCGTTTTCTCATTTTCCGTTTTTCTCCAGCGTTTTCTCTCCCCTTTCTCCTCGCCTCTCTCCCTAGCTCTTTCGATCTCGTACTGTCTCACCCCCTTCTCTCTTTCTCTACCACGTACTCTCTTAATTCTTTACCACTCTCCCCCTCCCCCTCCCTCGCCCTCTCTCTTACTGACGGTGAAGAGATTGTAAGCTCATATGTTCTCACTCGCCCAACGTGTCGTCATCAAATCAATGAATAACTATAACATTCTTCCATCATCACCGTATTTCTTATGCTCACAGAGAGTATATATAACGACTTCTTATATCTTCCCTTATCAAGACATCGTGTACGTGCAAGAGCAAGGAAGCGGGTACACGGAAGCCATCAGCATCCCGGCCAAGAGAAGCTACGCGGAGATGAACCCCTACGACGGGAGCATGCTACACGTAGAAGCTGCAGAGTCGCCGCGCATCACCTCCCCCGCCGGATCCGACGAGGGCTTCTCCGAATTCGCCGACCAACCTGCTCCGTCCGTTAATCCGAAACCGAAATCTCGGATCCGCAACCGGGAGCGAAAGCGACCCGTGCATCGCGGGAAACCGCCATATAGTTACATCGCGTTGATCTCCATGGCGATAGCAAATGCTCCGGAGCGACGCATCACCGTCGACGACATCTACAAATACGTGATGACGCGCTTTCCGTTCTATCAGACGACGACCATCAAGTGGCAGAACTCTGTCCGGCACAACCTGACCCTCAACGACTGCTTCGTGAAGCTGGAGCGAGAGCAGGGAAGCAGACCCGGAAAGGGATGCTACTGGACGCTCGATCCCAACTGCGAGGACATGTTCGACAACGGGAGTTTTCTGCGCCGACGCAAGCGCTTCAAGAAAGAGAAAGGTGCAACGCAGACGGCAACCCCGCGTCACGCCGCGACGCAGGCGAGTCGGCAGTGTGAAGCAGCGCCGCCTAACATCGTCGTGGCGGAGGGTGGCGGGCTAGCGCACGCCGGCATGCAGCAGCGAATCTCTGCTCACCAGTACGCGGCGGCGGCGGCGACGACGACCAAGACGGAATACGGATGGCATGAGATGACCGCCGCGCAACCGGACACGCACACCATCAGTCCGGTCAGCACGAGCGGAACGAGCGGAACGAGCGGCTACAATTCGGATCCAGATTCGGCCGTCGTCGGCCGCATGCCGACGGATCCGGTGAGTCCGGCTTCGAGTCCGCTGTACGGGCCGTCCGTGAGCGTGCAGCAGGTCAGCGCTGACCGCCAGCCGGTGCGCTACGCTCCCCCCGCGTACACGCAGACCGAGTACATGCTGATGCAGGCCCCTTACAGTGCCTACCAGAGCTTCCCCGGCCACAAAATAGAGTCGACGTCGGCGGGATTCCCCGGGGATGGCTGGTTACTACCGGGATCAACATCGTCGTCGTCGTCGTCACGCTATCTGGATATGATGTCCACATACAGACAGTACGGAATGCCGCCGCCGTCAGCAGCACTGAGTTACACCTCGCAGCATGACTACCAGCACTTGTGACCGCTCCCTCCGACTCATACATTACCCACACAGATTCATTCCTACATGAACCAGATTCCAATGCGGAATGAACATATTCCGACATGTAGTAGACAGATTATAACGTGCGTTGAGTAGATTCCAGCATGGAATGATCAGGTTCCAATCTGGATTCCACGCTACTCATTCAGACGTACGTGGATATCTGTGCTCTGATACGTATAGTAATATCATGTACATTTCGCGAGACACGTCAGTAATATTGATATAACTACGATTGTTTCTTTGTTTGTTTGTTTATTTTTTTAAATTTCTATCGCATGTACGTTGTCACCAGACTATCATCGCTCTTGCTATATGTTTTGTCCACTCGAGTTAAAATGGTAAACTGAATCCGTATCTATTTGTAGTCGTATTGGTAACACTAGCCGCTAACTGCAGCGCGAATTTTCAAGCGAAACCCGATCACATACTGTATGGCTGTATTATTTTAGCGCTCCTATGCGAGTGTCGCGTTTGCCAATGCTCGCAAATGATGTTTAATTTACGAGTAGATCGGCCTTAATCAACGCAGTCGTTAGAAAACAAGCACTTGATACGCGCCAGTTAATAATTTACTTACAAGATCACCCTCAACCTTGTCGCTGTCACGTACTTGTAAACAATAGCCGCGTTCACACGTGGCAAGAAATACGGTATTTAGCGTTCACACGAGGCAAAATGCGCGGTCCAAGAAATACGGTATCTAAACAGATCCGGTATTTGATGTAAATACGCGGCTTCCCAGACCCCGAATAATTTGCCGTGCTTGGGAAATACCGGATCTCTTGGACCGCGCATTTCCTCGTGTGAACGCTAAATACCGGATTTCTGAAGCCGCGTATTTTATAGACTGGTCCGCGCTCGACAGTTCCAGTGTAACGCGAGTGGAACTGTCGAGCGCGGACCAGTCTACGTATTTTATCGGCAGTTGGTGCGCATTGCATTGTTTATTTCGCATTGTTCGCTTGATTGTTTAAAGCAGCTTGCAAATACCGTATTTCTGGAGCCGCGAATCAGCGTGTGAACGCTCGGCCGCGTATTTGTCTCAGATTCGGTATTTCGCAAATACCGTATTTCTGGAGCCGCGAATCAGCGTGTGAACGCTCGGCCGCGTATTTGTCTCAGATTCGGTATTTCGCAAATACCGTATTTCATAAATACGAGGTCTCGTGTGAACGAGGTTCGTATTTCATAAATACGAGGTCTCGTGTGAACGAGGCTTATGGCTATGCGGTTCTGTTGCCAATGTACGTGACACTTTCATGACGCACACCTGGCTTAAGCCAACAGGCTTGCGACAAACATAGTTACGTGATCTAAAAAAATGTATCCAACTATAATATTTTTGTACTAGCTTTGTTTTTGCGATATTCGAACGTAACCGTTTGAAATATAACCCCCTCCTGTGTAAATATAGTTACTTAGTATAACAACATTACAGGTGCCGCACCTTGAACTCGTATTAAGAAATGGTATTAAATTCTCACCGTGGGCGTGTAGACGTCTTCGTCAGTCCCGCGTGCGACGTAAACGAGGTATTTCACGTGAAATCAACACGACAAATCCTGCACGAATAGAATGACACCCGAACGACAAAACAATCGGCGCTATTATGTAACATGGCGTCCCGGTCATTTGACCTTGGCGTGCCACCAATTACGATCGCGCTGCGAAATCATTTATTAAAACAATAGAATTCGCTAACCTTTCTGTGTGAATTTCCGCGATACTTGCACGCGAACTATTAGTATATATGCGAGACTGTCGGGTGTGCTGCATGGCAACCGGGATTGAATAATTAATTACTACGTCTCTATACCTCGGCACGACTTTCTCATAACGACGCTAGGCTATATACACGGTTGCCTGGAAGCAAAAGATGAAGAGGTTTCGCACGGTGCAGTGGCACCGAGCGCGTCCCCCGCAGCCAGAGTGCGACATAGACGTGCACTAACATCGGCTTGGCTCTCGCTCTATATACTATCTACTATAACGATATTAATTATAATAGTAATATTGCTCGTCTATGATGTAACCTCCGTGTCCACGGCTTTGCGTAATGAAGTGCATGAAGGGTGTGTGGTGTTTGAGTTGGGATCTGTGTAGCGTTTGACGTTTCCTGTATTTATTTCGTGGTTCGAATGGGCTCCTATATGCAGAGTCTAAACGTTCAAATACTGTCAATCGTATAATTGCGTACCTGCTTTAGCGTGTTCATATGTTGGAAAAGTTGCATATATCATGACAACGTTGGAAATGTTCTGATGCAATGATACATGTACGACCATGGTACATGAAGTTACGTCGCGTGTGCACACAACGTTATTTTATGACGGTGTGTGTCGCGAACGAATCCGAACGAAATTGTCGAATAAGCATGTCAGGGGACCAGTGGCGGATCCAGGGGGAGGGGGGTCGCACCCTAGAATTTTCAAGGCAAGGTGCTCTTGAGCTCGCATGATTCGCCCCCCCCCCTAGAATTCACTTCTGGATTCGCCACTGGGGGTTAAAGCTCTTTTTGTTCGTATTTCTTTTATAGTTAAAATGCCGCAGTCAACGGGATGGGCACTGGTCGAATTAAACGAGTGCGGTCACTGACGTCTTGCGTGCGTTTTTACTGAATCTATAACTGTAAATACTATAGTAACATTTTATGCGATAGAATAAACGCTTTTTAATAAGAATATACCTTGTTTTGTAATCCACTAGTATGCATGGTGCTATTTTCTCTCCCCCCCCCTCTCTCTCTCTCTCTCTCTCTCGCTCTCTCTCTACCTCTCTTTCTTTTTTTCTCTG
>NW_014577555.1:117002-126743 GCF_000485595.1 Priapulus caudatus | reverse complement strand
AAGTTAGCAAGAGGTCAGGGAACCAGAATGAACACTCGGGAAGGGCCGTTTCCGGCCATCTGGGGGGTTTGTAAAACCAAAAATTTTCGTGTACGCTCCGCGCCAACCGATGGTGGCGCTCCGCTCAGATAGTCGTACCTACAACTTTCAAAATCCTGGCTACGCACCTGACGTCGTGTCTGTATGCATGCCAACTATCTGCTAAAATACTTCACATTTTGTAGTAATTATACATTTTAAAAGGAGAAAAAGGCTTCATGTGTACCTGACTATGAGAAATCTGGAATCTGTTAGACTGTTACCTCCTCTAAACAATAACAGCGAGCTCAATCTTCTCGGCTTCATAATTTCCCAAGTAAATATTTCTTTGCCGTTGGTCGGCGCTAGTATCGCGCATTAGAAATAGTGTACGGTGCTAAACGAAATACATATCAGAAGTAGATAATAAGGAATTATCTATTATCTACTTCTGATACATATTCATATATAATTTTGTTGAAACTAGACACCTGTAGTAACAACATACGCAGGAGTAGTTAGACATGAAAAACGTTGATCCCAATGATTCACTTCATCAATTATACGGTGGCAAATGTTCCAAACATCATTAAAAAGTGCGACAAATTGTAGGATCAGGCATGTCGACTCTCCGTACAGACACTATCTGCTAAAATATTTCACATTTTGTTAAAATTATACATTTAAAAGTAAGAGGAAGGATTCTGGTATAGGTTTATGTTAAAAATCTTAAATCTATTGCCTCCCATAAACACCAGCAGCGAGCTCAATCTTCTCAACATCCTAATCTCCCAAGTCAATTAAATTTTTCTTTGCCGTTGGTCGGCGCCAGTATCGCGCATGAGAAGCAGTGTACGATGCTAAACGAAACATATTCATATAAAATATTTGGTTAAAGTTATACACCTGTAGTGAGCATATACTATAGCTAGGTAGCTATACGATATAAAACTTGTTGATCCCAAATATTCATTTCGTAGGTTTTATCGCGGAAAATGTTCCAGACCTCATTGAAACGTGCGATGATTCATATATATATTATATCAGGAGTGAATCAAAACAATCTTTATTCATTGCTGAAATATATGGCATGTAATATAAAAGAATATAATGAGGGGGTACAGGGGGTTGTCTTCCTCCCGCCTCCCTCCCATTTTCCTACCACTGCCCTCCCCCTCTCCTCCCACCTCCCTCCCCTGTCCTCCTATCTCACTCCCTCAACGTACGGTACGTACACCTCCAGGATCCTTTATATTTTGCATTTTATTATTTTTTGAATGTCACTTAGTTTCTCTGACAGTTTGCGTAAAATATAATAAATGTATTAATCCTGTACAATGTATTTTCTCATGTATTTATTTCTCGTGCTATGGATTTCTTTTATTTTTTTCTACTTAGTTTATATTCGTCTTCGTCTTGCAGGACTGCTCTGTCTTTTCTCTCTCCTCTCGCTCTCTCTCGCTCTTCTCTCTCTTCTCTTGCTCGCTCTCTTCTCTTTCTCTCTCGATCGCTCTCTCATCTTTTCTTCTTCTCTCTCTCTCTCGCTCGCTCGTTCACGCGTTCACAAGCATAGTTATAATTAGTTTGTTTTTGTGATGATTATATTCCTGGCTCTCTGGCACTTCGAGGCTCGATTACTCCCGCTCCGTCCCTCCCAGGCTCCTAGCCCTTTTCTCCCGTTCCCGTCTCCTCCTCTCCGTCTCCGTCTCCGCCCTGCTACCCCTTCTTATAATGATCGCTTGCAGTCGGAGTGGTCTATATCAGGCGGTGACGGGAGATTACGCGTACGCATATATTGCCTAATTATGACTGAATCGTGCAGTTCAATTAAACTCAATATTACACAGAGAGTATCGCTAGATGGTCATATACGTATCTAGAATTTTAGAAATTTAATCATCTGTAATTCACTTCCGCGCGCATATATTTGCTATATTGACTAATCGTGCGTCAATAAACTCAATATTCACAGAGAGTATATGAATTCAAGCCGGTACGGGAGATCATTTGCATAATATACTCTAGATACCTATAGACACATGTCTTAGCTATACTCTCTGTGAATATTGAGTTTATTGACGCGCGATTAGTCAATATATTAGCAAATATATGCGTACCGTAATCTCCCGTACCGGCCTGAATATAGACACTCCCTTGGCGGTCACCATCGCGGCGCCACCATACGGTCGATCAAAACGCGTTCCAATGACGTCACCGGGCTGGTGTAAACAGTGATCGGTGGTCCATGTGTGTTGCTTCGGTTTACGGTGTAGGGTGTAGTTTGTGATTGTAAGTAAACCTGTGTCCAGTGGAGATTAATATACGTTGATGGACTACTTTAATACTACTTATTATAGCTCTACCATAGAGTCCTTGGTTGGCACTGTCAAAGTGGAAGCTGCTCATGTTAAGTGGGTTACATGTCGCGTCCACTGGCTCTACCCGTTAGACCACAAACAGGTGAGTATAGCTTTCTTTCAAGGCAGGTGACATGCACCGGGTTTTCCCACTTCCTCGCGAACAAGGAACATATTTCTTGGTAGATAAGAATAGCAAAGACATTGAAGAAGAACCTTTTAGATTTTCATGTCTCCACCCCAAAAATAGTGAAAATGAGGCTCAGGATCCCAAACTAGGATATTATAAGCATTGCATATCTAAAACACGTTACCGGTTATAGTTTAGTTTAGTTTAGTTATAGTTTATACTAATATATCATAATCATGACTCAGATACTGTTCGTGATGTATTCGTACCATTTATAAATTATTAATTAAAAATGTGTCTTGATACGAAATGCTTCTAGAATATTGTTTAATACATTAGCTGTGAAAGGTAGAATTAAGGCATTTAATGGTACAATTTACATGGGTAAAAAAATGTCTCAAAATTAGCTTGCAATTAAGCTTCTCACCGACTGAAATAATACTTAAATAATGCTCAGAAAATCTTATGACAGTAATATGCTATTAAAACGTATTCTAAAATGAATATAAGATCCATATCATGTAATCGCGGGAGTGAATAATAGAAATCTCTATTATTCACCTAATGTATATATATGTTATAAGTTCCATATCACTTTAGAAGTCATTTTTTAGCCTTGTGCCAGGTGATGTGGGAAAACTATGCGTTAAGAATATATTTTAGGCTCTTTTAAATTGTAACATCTATTGAATTAAAACTGATTTGATAACAAACTGAAAGGTATTTCAGTGTGTGTGTTGACAATTAAGGATGTTATACCCTGCTATATGAAATGTTTATACTAGAGGTTTTCTTTTCCTGGTCAATATTGACACGACACGTACACTACAGCTGTACAGTGCATTCATGGCCAGTTTTCAATTTTCTGCATTCTTAAATCATTATAAACATTGCTTATATCACACAGATGTAATGCCATCTGCCAGATCATACCAGCTGTAGATGCACATCTCTATACAGAGCACCATATAGACGTTGCACAGCTATATACAGGTTACTTGTCTTTTCTGCTAAAGACCAGTAATCATATGTGCATGTGTGCATACAAACTGCAATCCTCATAGTGGGCTGCTATAATTATGTAGTCAACCTTGGCTGCACATGTGCAGCTAGAGGGGGTGAGGCTATGAGCTACGACAGTGTACGATAGTAATCTATATGGAGGATACAGAGGGATGATGCATGTGAGCCTGGTTGTCAGTGCTGTAGTATAAGTCTGTTTATCAGGGGCAGTGCAATAAGTACGGATATGAATGAAAGCAGCTACTGTGCCTTGAATGCAACCGTGCACTAAAAATGACGTCAGAACTATGTATTCTACGTGCAATCTGCTCAACTGCGTCGTGATAATATACAGATTCGTAGTCTTCGGGCTTAAATGCGACGCGAACGTGAATTGATGCAGTTTGGTACGATGCATCCGATGTCATTTACAAAAGACACGTGATCGACGCAATGTTACGTCGAATGCCCGAAAGCGCGAAACTCGATCTTGAGATGCAGATGTACAGCGTGACCTGTAGCAGTAGAAAATCGAGGCCTCTGCAACGATTCAGGCCTCTCCTAACGTGTGGCGCCTCCCCCCCCCCCGATGGCGTCTCGTCTGCCAGTGTGTCATACGTTGTAAACAGCATCGATCCGCGTGTTGTGGTTACGTGCGACGCATTTTGTTTTCAGGTCGCGCCCGAGCTCTCTGCTCCCGCTGCTGCTGTGTTGTTGTGAAGGCGCGCTGGACGACTGAGGGACAGCAGCCAGAGTGACAGCCGTTGCCCCGCCGCTGCCTGCTTTCATCGATCTTGCTGCGTTATCGTTTCAAGCCAGCGTAAAGAGTCACCATGGGCTGCTGCTGTGCTAAAGAGGTACAAAGTCCGCCCTTTGGGCTACGCGTCGTGTAGCGCGGCAGAGACTGGCCGGCTTGCTCTAGCGTTCGCGATTGGGTTTCTCTTTCGTGCGCTTTTCACCTGCCGGTCGGATTACGATGTTCGCCGGGTTTCGGGTTGTGTGAGCGCATGTCGCTGTGCTGTTTGTATACATGTACGGTTCCCTGCGTTTATTAGAGACAGTGCTTGAGTTGCGAGGATGTACATGAATGTGGCTGTAATGGCAGGATGCATACAAGGCACTGAATATAAACCTGAGTCATTGTCATCCTCTGTAATGCATACACGCCTGTCTAGTCGTGAAGGGTTATATTTTCTGTACCTGTGGTATCCACCTACACAATATTTGTTCGTTTTGTCAACATACGAAAACACACATTTCCTAAATGTTTAATAAGAAGTGTGTACCAGGTCATAGTACAGGTGTTCACGAAAATACAAAGCCCATGCAGATGAGCAGACATACATACGTAGATATGGATATGTGTTGTAAACAGCGTGACCAAACAGAAAGCGAAAGGTTTACCAGGTGTGCAAAGTAAGGCAGTTGTCACTGTGTGCACTGTGCATGCACACTACGACATGCCCGGGAAATCCTCTTTTTCGTGAAAAACGGCATTGCCAGCGATACGTGTGGTCGCTCGGTGACCATGTACTGCCAGAAACGTGCTCTGGCATGTCCTAGTTCATAACTGCACGTGTTTTGTAAGGCACTGATGCTTGCGTGACGAACACAAAGGCAAGTGGAAGGAAATTGCCCGCTGCGACAGGCAAAATTACTGCAATTTTGACCCACGCCGTACGCACAATACCGTCGCTGTTGTCTACCCCGGTGATTCAATGATCTCAAAGTTTGCATAGAATTTCGCAATCCGCGTGGTTTTCTGTCCAACTGTATAGTTTAGAAGTCTATTTAGATTTCTATATTATAGTATTCACCTCTAATTATATCATGTGCCCTTGCCGCCAGAGTAAATAGCGGATGCCAATTTCATTCAACAACCGTAGTCATCCACACCGCCCACGCACCATTGGATGGTATTTGTTGTGGCGTTATATGAATCCGTGATCAAGGGTTGCAATAGTAGTTTGCAGTGGGTCACTTTAACGTTGTATCGACTCTCTTTTACAGATTTTCCATCTTGGTTTTTATTAGACCTGGGACCTGGTATTTATAAACGGTTCCCAGTTATATGGTGTATGTCTAGTGTCTACGTAATGATAACTTTAATAAATTAACCCTAACCAAAATCATAAACGTTAGACAGGTGTAACAAATTTAAAAAAAATCATTTAAATAATTTTGCGAACTCCCAGAGCAAAATATACCAACGGTGCGGTGCGTAAGTAAACAGTAAAACGGGCTGCACAGTTGAATGACCAGGACCTCATGGTTGTAACTTCCTTTAGCTTGCCAAGTGGTTAGACTTGCATTTCGACAGCTCGTTGAACTGTGGCGCTCGCTGTTAGTATTGTGAATCGCCCCGGGGATATACATACCTCGTGAGAACTGTAGCCGTTAAGATTACCAATGCTGCCCATAGATTCAAGCAAGTGAGTAGCTTTGTTGAAATTTGAGGGTATACCCCGAGCACTGGTATCGCCTCGGGCGTGCTTGGCTGCCGGCTTAAGTGAATTCTAAGCTCCTTATAAACGTTGACCGTGAATGCAGGCGAGGTTTTCCATTTTCTATCGGTAGACCTGTAGTGAATTACTATAGGTGCACGCATGTTACTTCTCAGCAAAGAATCGGTCACACTTTTAACCCTACGTCTATTGAAATTCATCTGGATGAGCATAGCCAAGTATTACCCCAACTGGGTTTGCAGACAGGCATATATATAAGACGGCAGAAATTCACCTAAAGATGTTTTTTTCATATTCAATGCTCCAGATAAATCCTGATAACGTTTCTACAGGGAATGATTCACTCAGAAACCCTGGCTGCATGTGGAGTAGGAAAGGGCAGAGTCTACGTGCGGCACGTGGGTGGGGTGACCATGGGGTGTGACAGGTGTCTTTTGTACTGTAGGTAATTACTGTGACTTTATGAGCATTTATGACAGGGCGTCAGAACACCGCGGGGTCATCACTAATCTGTCCTGTTAAAGATATAGGCTCTCTCAGTCAATCAACAGAGAGAGCGAGAACGAGAGTAGAGGAGAGGAGATGAGAGAAGAGGAGACAAGATGAGAGAGAGGGAGAGAGAGATGGGAAGAGATATATAGCGTGAGAAAGAGAGACGGGGGTGGCCAGAGAGAGGGAGAGACAAAGGGGAGAGCGAGCAAGAGAGAGAGAAATGGGAAAAACAAAGACCAAGGAGAGTGAGAGAGAGTGAGCGAGTGAGCAAGCGAAAGAGACTCTCTCTCTCTCTCTCTCTCTCTCTCTCTCTCTCTCTCTCTCCCAGAGAGTCACAGAGAGAGAGAGAGAGAGAGAGAGAGAGAGAGAGAGAGAGAGAGAGAAGGGAAGGGAGGAGGGAGGGAGGGAGGGAGGGAGGGAGGGAGGGAGGGAGGGAGGAGGGAGGAGGAGGGAGGGAGGGAGGAGAGAGAGAGAGAGAGAGAGAGAGAGAGAGAGAGAGAGAGAGAGAGAGAGAGTCTCTTTCGCTTGCTCACTCGCTCACTCTCTCTCACTCTCCTTGGTCTCTCTCTCTCTCTCTTTCTCTCTCTCTCTCTCTCTCTCTCTCTCTCTCTCTCTCTCTTTCTCTTGCTCTCTCTGTCTCTCTCAGAAAGAGAGAGAGAGAGAGCGCGCGCGAGAGTGTGCGCGAGCGAGAAAGAGAGAGACATGGCAAGTGAATTGCAGTTTCCCTGAGTTAATATCCTCTGCCCCCAACACGTACAGAACGACCGGGCTATAAAACGGCAAGCAATTCGCTCCGTGACGTGAACGGTTTTTGTTAGCTCTCAGCCAGCTAGAGACCACATACACTGCAGACCCGCCGCCGTGTACGTGCATGCTCGCGGGATTTTATTACCGTATCGTATCACGCAGCATCAGCATTCGTGTAAGCAACACATGCCCGCGTAACCAGGACCTAGTTACACGAGTGATTTGCGCGTGCGGTTTTACCGCCCTATACCGAAATCGCTGCGCTAGTTCGCTCGGGGGAATGGAGTGAGTGAACCCATTTGCAAGCAAACAAACGAGAGTGAATTAATTGATAGAACAGCATCGTGAAATGCTGTGGCTGTCTGTGTAATTCCGGTAGCTTATTCAAACAAACTTGTGTCATTATAAACGGATACTACCGTACAGCCGGATAACGTTAATGGTTTATATTGTAGCAGTGATATCCACAGCCACTGTATTATAGTATATTACTTATTGTATGATTATTTACAATGCATTCAATTCTGTGTTTTGTATAATACGTGTACGTGTGATTTTATCGGTGGCTTTAGCTACAGTTAGCTTTAGTCGGTTGTCATTGAATCTTGTCAAACTCATTGAAAAGCGTGAAAAATTCAGTATAAAAACAAAACTGAGACGCGCCAGCACTCCTGCCTGTAAGCGATACCGCGACCTTGCTTGTTAAAAGCAAAAGTTGTTTAGGAGTCTGTCCTGTGTGTTATGTACACAGCCTTTGAAAGGCGCCATAACATGTTTAGATATTCAACACATTATTCTGATTAGCAGGGGTTTTCCTTTGAAACTTAATTATGAGCAATTTGTGCAAAAAAAATTCCCCCAACATCTATGGTATATTTTTATGTATAATAGTGTATGAGTTCCCAAATAAGATATTTAATGGCCAGCAAAATATCATAGGTACATAAACATAGCTAAGTGTTTTAGATTTCTTTAAGCGTAAAATCAAAATTCCTGACAGAATATATACTAATGTAGTTAGCACATTTTGAATGTAGGGTATTAAGTTGTTTGATATATCACAAGAAGGTGGGCAAGTATCAAAATTGAATAGGCTTGCAGTCATACTACTTCACTTGTCATCATAGTTGTTATTTTCTATTTCATGAGTATGCATATCTCGCCACCCTGCACGCACGCACGCACGCACATACGCACCTGCGCACGCATGCACGGACGCACACACGCACGCATGCGCATGCACCCACACACAGTCACACACACACGCACGCACGTGCGCGCGCACGCACACACAGACTACGGTGACCATGTCTGTAATCAGAAACCTTTACTGTTTTCACCGATACCCGATATATATCTGCTCTTTCTCAGTTTTCACCGATATCTGCACTTTCTCAGTCTTCACCGATATTTGCTATTGCAGGAGGAGGAGAATGTGAACCCGATGAAGAAACCACGAGGTTGCACGGATGTTGTCGCGCTCATGCTCTTCCTGCTATTCTGGGGCGGCATGGTAAGTGGCACAGCTTCCATTGATCACAGCCTCCTTCCGTCCCCGCATCGGTCGCGTAGCGCGTCGGACGTTGCGGTTCTAAAACCGGGCGGTTAGTGACAGGCAGATTTATGCCACTGTCTTTAAGCTGCTATCAGGAGCCTGTGTGTCGTATTGCTCATGCGTGTCAACGTAGCGGCGCTCCGTCTTCGTGTGCGGAGTCTAAGTAGCGAAGTTGCTGGGAGAATTTTATTTGGGTGGAGAGGGGGCTGGCTTCCACCAATCCATTCTCTTTATGGGGCGTATTTGTTTGGCTTTTTTAAAGTAAATACGATCATATATATACGCTCACACACATGCTCTCACACATGCACACGTGCACGCATACACCCGCTCACACACACTCCACGCATGCACACACGCATGCACTCACACGCAAAAACGCACGCACGCATGCACGCACGCACGCACGCACGCACGCATGCACACACAGACACGTGCTCACTCGTAGATACAGTATCATTTCCCACATTCTATAACAAAGTTACAAGAACATTCTCGTCTTCGGTAGATTGTCATCGCCGCGTTTTCCTTCACGTTTGGCGACGCTAAACGACTGATCTACGGCTACGACTCGTACGGCAACATCTGCGGCAAGAACAACACTCCCATAATGAATCTGACATATTCGGGCATCGACATGACCGACAAGAAGTAAGTTTTTCGCTAACCGCATAATTGCAGAGTCTGTTATTTCCCCCCTCCGTTTATTGAATCGCCGTGGTGCAAACCTCCTAGCCTGCACACCCACACACTTGCACTGTGTGCACGCAAAAACACGCCACTTATGTGAATGGATAGGTACTTTCCTCCTCTGCTCGCAGGTACGTATTATACAGGTGAGTTCACACAGGTAACCTCTCTCCTCCTCCCATAGGTACATATAGGGGAGTTATTGACACATGTAACCATCCTCGTGCTCCTGCAGGTACATACAGGTGTGTTATTCGCACAGGTAACCTCTCTCCTCCTCCCATA
>NW_014577555.1:111505-116977 GCF_000485595.1 Priapulus caudatus | reverse complement strand
GGCTAAACTAACGCGAACCATCGAGGAAATTAATGAACCGCTATTGTGAAGCGAATACTGCATCTGCTCACATGCAATGCCACCCTCAATTACATTGCAATTACATTCGTTATTGACCACGAGCACGAGCAATGCGTAACTTAAAATACGTAGTCGACATATGACATTGATCGTGAGTATCAGCATATCGTAGAGCTTTACGTAGTAACCACCGTTATATTATGCGCTCAACGGGCAATGCCTGATATGATTTATCTTAAAGGCGACAGAACAGTAGGGAGAATCAAACTTCGGCTACGACGAGAGTGAATCATCTGGTGTTAGTTGACCTTAAGGATCCCAACATGGCTAAGATACAGAGCAGGTAGACAATGAACTTGGCGGCCATCAGCTGCATCATTACATGATTGATCAGAGACAGCACTGGATATCAATAGGCAATGGTGTTAAACATGAACACAGTCACGAGTAAGAACGCGAGTGAAACTCGATCGAATGCTGTGACAGGACTACTCGTTTTTATTGCTGGCAAGTACCGCGTAGGACGGAAAGGACCATGAATGTATTTCCGCTGAATGCGAAGCCAACGAAGTGTCGGATAACTTTTGAACCTAACACGACGCATGGAGATTTTTGAAATTATTACCAACATACAATGGAGCGAATGAGTGAATTATCAACAATTTAAAAAACATTTTGATTGGGGGGGCTAGGGGGGGGGGGTTCATGTCGAACCACTCGACCCCCCTGGCCTATCGGGCCCTGACACACCCCCGGCTGACCATCCCCTCGTCTCCCGCGCCCGCAGGTGCATACAGGCAAGTTATTCATACAGCAGACCATCCTCATCCTCCTGCAGGTACATACAGGTGTGTTATTCGCACAGGTAACCTCTCTCCTCCTCCCGCAGGTACGTGTTCTTCTTCGACCTGTGGAGCGTGCGTGAGTCGCGCTGCATCTGCGTGCGCGAGTGTCCGCCGGCGACCATCAGCACGCGGACGATGCTGGAGGACTACGCGCGCGAGAGCGGCTCCTTCCTCTGCGACTACGACGTCCCCATCAACGACTACAGCAACCAGATGCTGGCGCCGGGCGGCACGAAGGGACCGTGCCCCAAGCTCAACGTACCCAAGCAGTGAGTGAACGATCTTGCCTCGCAGTCGGCTCAACTGCCCCCATTAACGCACGAAGCACCTGCAATTAGTTTCTCTGTGAATTTCGAATTTCGAACGGTCGTCGGGATATCTTCGTGTCTCGCGCCGTGGATCAGTTCGACTGTCGTCCTTCGTTCGACCAACCAAGCATCGCTTCGCTCCCCCTCCCCGTGTCTGCAGGCTGCCTGTGCTGAACCGCTGCATACCGGCAGACATCGCCGAGGTGGGAGCGGAGGTGATGGAGGACGTCTATGCATTCCTCAACGACAACGATCTCGTGCAGAGCGTGCTCATGGACCTCGGGAACGGCTGGAGCCTCATGATCCTGCTGTCGTTCATCGCCGTGCGTGAGTGTCCTGCTCCCAGATTTAAAAAACAAGTGCCCGCAGTGCGACAGGGCTCATCGCTGGTTGTCTGGTGTTCTGCTGATAATTCATTTGTTCATCAGCAAGATCGTCTTATACATAAGTCTTCTTTATTCTTGTTGACTTTCGTAAAGCCAATGTCGACAAATATATCAGCTACAACTTTCGCACCCACCTAATCTCTATCAATTGCAGGTAGGCAGGCAACAATTATGATTTAGAAGCGTGCCAGCCAATGGGCTGACCCGTTTTTTGCCTTAACCCATCGCGAGCATTACTGATCTCAGCCTTCAGGGTGCTATAGACAGACTGCTTTAGAAAATAATATGATTTAAGGAGCGTAAATCTTGTTCAACAAACATTTGCCTTTGCAATTAAACTGTGCAACTGTAGCCTCACATTCACACAGGTATGGGCTCTAATAATAGCAAAAGCAGTTCAGTCCTTTGTTAACAGTCAACAAATCAATGTTTAACCCGCCTCTTGAGGGTCAAAAGGTTATCCGACACTTACTCTTCGCATGTCAGCGGAAAGTACATTTCATGGTCCTTTCGGTCTACGCGCGTTACTTGGCAGCGAATAAAACGAGAGTCCTTCACAGCATTTCGATCGAGTTTCACTCGCGTTCTACTCGTGATGTGTCATGTTTAACACATGTGCTATTGATTCCAGTGCTGTCTCTGATCATCATGGTAATGATGCACTGGATGGCCGCAGTCATTGTCTACCTGCTCTGTATCCTAGCCATGTTGGGATCCTTAGGTAACTAACACCAGAGATTCACTCTCGTCGTAGGAGTTTGATTCTCCCAACCTGTTCTGTCGCGTTAGATAATGATATTCAGGCATTGCCCGCGTGAGCGCCATAAATACGGGTGGTACTCGTAAAGCATACGTATATGCTGATACTCACGATCAATGTCGGAGTCGACACGTATTTATGTACGCATTGCCTCGGCTCGTTGTAATAACGAATGTAATTGCAATGTAATGAGGTGGCATTTCATGTAGCAGATGCAGATTCGCTTCACGTTAGGGTTATTATCCTCGATGGTGGTAGTTAGCCACTTTATCCGAACTGTTAGGCACATAGGAGCATGTACAGTCAAACCAGTATGTAAGCGTCACTCAAGGGAAACGCACTGCACAAGCACCTCTCACGGAACCCCCGGGAGCGTCCTTTATACACAGGCGTCCCTAATATAGAGGTGGTTTCACTTCATAAGCGCCACTCACGGGAACCACCGAAAGCTTCCTTTATGGACGGCCGTCCCTTCTATAGAGGTGACCGCTAACGCAAGTTCGTCTGTTCCCCACACGTGTCTTTGTTTCGCGACGACATCTGTGCGTCTGACGACCTCCGCCATGTTTGTTTTTCCGCACGCGTCGTCGCGCAGTCGGCACGGCTCTGCTCTGGTTCAACTACGTCATCGTGAAGAAGAAGCTGGATTCGACGGTTGAGGAGAGAACGCTGGTCAGCTGGTGCAGCGACGAAACTCTCTTCCTCACCTTCTCCATCGTCGCCACCGTGCTGACGGTGAGTCCGCCGGCCTGCGTTCTCATCAACGGCAGTGCGTGAGGCATGCGTGACCATACGTGAGGCGTGCGTGACCATACGTGACAGTGTGTGACCATACGTGACCACACGTCACTATACGTGACCGTGCGCGACCATACGTGACCATGTTTGACCGTGCGTGACCATACGTGACCACACGTCACTATACGTGACCATACGTCACCGTGTTTGACCGTGTGTGACCATACGTGACCACACGTCACTATACGTGACTGTACGTGAGGTATGTATGTACGGAGATGCGTGACCATACGTGACCATACGTGACCATGCGTGACTATACGTGAGGTATGTGGGACCATACCTGACCACACGTGATCACGTGTGACCATACGTAACCATACGTGACTAGGTGAGGTATGTGTGACTGTACGTGACCATACGTGACCGTGTGTGACCATGTTTGACCATACATGACTGTACGCGAGGTGTGTGTGACCATACGTTACCATACGTGACCGTAAGAACAGAACATGCTCTCACCTTTTGTGTGGATGGGCTTGAGTCGTACATGATGGCTTGAGTCGTATATAGGTGATAATTCCAGACTGCCAAACATGCTAAAGGAGAAGTGAATGAGGCATGAGAGAAAGATTTTGTTTACACAGCATATTAAAGCAGTAACTAGCTGTTAGAGTACAAGAGTACTGCAGGTACGAACTAAGTTGTTCAAAAAACTGTAAATATAGTAAAACATATAAACATATACTTGATATAAACATATGATGATATATTACATGAAATTTGATTCATGCTTTTGTTTTATCATATTGATGCCCTATAGTTAGCTCAAATGGAGGTAGTTTAAAAAATTCACAACTGTGTATAGGCACGTGTAATGTCATAATGTATGTTAAGCACCACTTTCTTCCTTGCATAGATATATCTACACAGATGTCGCAGTCTTGAAAATGAGTCTAAAAACCCAACCAGTCATGCTTTTGAACATGTTGACTCCACCTATATGGCCTACAGAAAATTCTACAAAAATTAACGTCCTGCTCAAAAGTTACCAGTCCAACACCGGGGAGGGGGGGGGGCACGGGTTATACTATTGCCAACACTGGATGTTGGATGTTGACTGCTTTCTCTACCTGTAGGTGATCCTATTTCTCATCATACTGGTGATGTTCAAGCGCATGAAGCTGACCGTGGCTCTGTTCGGGGAGGCGGGCAAGGTCGTGCGCAGCATGCCGTGTCTCCTCATGCAGCCACTGTACACATTCCTCGTGCTTATCGCATTCATACTGTACTGGATGACGGTGATGATGTTCCTTAACACAGCAGGTGAGCACGACATCCCTAGCGCATTCTGAAGAAACAATTATATATATATTCAATTCAATGGAATTTTATCACTTTATTAACACTTATGGAAATTACGTTTTGAAGAGTAGAAAATCAGTTAAACAAATTGGCTGATAAATAATAAAACAAAGTGAACAGTAGTGATGGAGGGTGAAATGACAATTCAGTGACATTCTGTCTTTCGGTCAGCCACTCCTATAGATTATAAATTGATGACAAAATTAATCGATAATGAATAATTATCTATGCCTTAGTTATTGAAACAGTGCTTATTGCAGAAGCGAACAACAACTGCAATAAATATTTGACAAACATTTTAGCAAAAATATATGATTAACGAATAGCATTACAATTCAGTGTATAATAACATATAGACACCATGCAACAATCAAAATGTCTATAACAATATAATATATTGTTATAGACATTTTGTTTGTTGGAATATATATATATATATATATATATATATATATATATATATCACTATTCACAATCCGACACAAAACTCATTATTGCATACGGAATTTAATTCTCACGAAAAGCAAATCCCAAAGTCTAACACATGACCCGACTTATTTGTGTCATTCTAACTGTGAATACGCCATACAGGTGCTATAATCAAGGACCCAGAGACAAACGAGACCAAGTTCCAGAAGGCACCGTGGCTGCAGTCGTTCTGGTGGTACCAGGTGGTTGGTTTTCTGTGGACGTGTGAATTCATCCTGGGCTGCCAGCAGATGGTGGTGGCAGGAGCAGTAGCTTCGTGGTACTTCACCAGGTAAAGATGAAAGCACATACCGACGACGTGCTCACCTCACGTTAATGAAGCCAGCATGACACCGCGTGGGGAAGTATTAAACACATATGGGGTGTGGATACATTGAGCAGAGCTTAGCTGAAGGTCAAGAGAGATCAGAATGAGAGAAATTTCTGATCAAAGCAAGGAATATTCTTTTCTGAGAAAATTGTTAGTTTAGAGTTTTAGTTTCGCTTGATATATACCCCCGGCCCCCCCACTCCGAGGTCGGAGGGACCGCATGCGCGTTCCCAAAATCTCCGGTAAAGGG
>NW_014577555.1:100976-111495 GCF_000485595.1 Priapulus caudatus | reverse complement strand
TAGAGTTCCGGATATAGGGGGTTCTCCAAGGGAGGAAAACCCCGCAAAAAGCCCGCGAAAGGGGGGTTCAGAAATTTTAGCAGTCCTGAGATAGGGGGGTGCTTTCAAAGGGAGGGAACGAGCATATGCGTACCCTAAATAACACTGAGTGGAGGGGCCGGGTATATACCCGAGGAACCTGAATACTGAAGAGATGTGAGAAAAGATGTATCATACGAACCATTTTCACATGATATATATTCGATACAGAAAATCCTCGTGATTATCGTACAGTGCTCATAGATGGATGATGTTATTTCAGGGACAAGAACGAGCTGAAAGATCCGATCGGAAAGTCGAGATGCAGACTCATCATACATCATCTGGGCACGGTGGCCCTTGGTGCATTCATCATCACGCTAGTCAAACTACCAAGACTCATCCTCATATGGGTGCAGGAAAAGTAAGCAGTGTGACGTGAGAATGTGTTTGTCATCCTAGCGTTTCATCTGCATATGTTCATGCGTTCGTGTGTGCATGCGTTCATTCGTGTGTGTGTGTGCATGCGTGCGTGCGTGCGTGCATGCATGCATGCGTGTTTGAATTTACTTCTATTCCACACCTTGCTTATTTTATTTTTTTTAACTTCATCAATTAACGTGGTAATACGGTCTCAAGTTTAGGTTGAAATTTGAATCGTGTGTGCGTGTGTCTGAATGTAGTTCTATTCCAGATCCTGCTTATTTTACAACAAAAAAAGACTTATCTATCAATTAATGTGGTAATATGGTCTCAAGTTTAGTTCGAAATTTCACCTGTTTCCAAAATTACAATTGCTTCTGTAGCACAGAGTGCTATTATGTCTTTACATGGAATGTGTTCCCATTTGAAATGACGTGCGCTGTCACAGTCGCTGTTGTCTCTTTCTTGCTATTAGGTTAAAGGGTGGTGACAGCAACAGCACGTGTACAGAATGGTGCCTCAAGTGCTGCACCTGCTGCCTCTGGTGTCTTGAGAAATGTCTCATATACCTTAACCACAACGCGTACACTATTACGGCCTATGAAGGCTCAAGCTTCTGCCCTGCTGCGAAGAAAGTGAGCAAAACGTGCACGTCATGTTAATTAAAATAATAATATGATATAATGTAATAGAAAATTAATATAAAATATTTAAACCGTATATAAGATGATAAAATGATATAAACGTATGTTCTTGAGCGTAATCGTGCATTCCATCATGCAATCGTGTCTTCCACTATGTAATTGTGCATTCCGTCATGCAATCCTGCATTCCGTCATGTAATCGTGCATTCCGTCACACAATCGTGTATTCCATAATGCAATCCTGGATTCTGTCATGCAATCATGCGTTGCGTCATGCAACCGTGTGTTCTGTCATGCAACCGTGCATCCCGTCATGCAATCTTGCATTCCGTCATGTAATCGTGTGTTCCGCCATGCAATCGTGCGTTCTGTCATGCAATCATGCGTTCCATTATGCAACCGTGTGTTCTGTCATGCAACCGTGCGTCCCTTCATGCAATTGTGGATTCCGTCATGTAATCGTGTGTTCCGCCATGCAATCGTGCGTTCCATCATGTAATTGTACATTCTGTCACACGACCGTGTGTTCCACAGGCGTTCAACACGTTGTTCAGCAACGCGCTGCAGGTTGCCGCTATCAACAGCGTCGGAGATTTCGTTCTCTTCCTAGGCAAGCTGGCCATCACCGGATTCACTGGTCTCATCGGCATCCTCATCTTTCAGGTGAGAACACGCAAACGCCACCCCGCAGGGTCGGAAATCGCAGCCCGTCGTCCACCCCTGGTCCGTGTCCCAGTACCGGTAACCGCTGCACGGGACTAGGAGCATTGCTATTGAAGTTTACTATAGGTTATGGTAGTAGCGATCTGAATTTTCGGAATCCGGACACCAGCTGGCTTTTCAGACTTATTTTTCCAAGGCTGGTGATAGCTAATTGCTGCTGTGCTACTACAATATATAATGGGATCAGTCTAAAAAATTAATCTGAAAAGCCAACTAGTCCCCATTTCGAAAAACGTTGATTTCTATTCTATAGCCTATAGTAACACAATACGAATTAGTCAGTCATGCTGAAAAGTCCCAGACTGGGGGATGACGGGTTGCTATTTTCAACACTGCCAGGAGCCCTCTAAATGTTGAAAAAACATCCAGTTTGTTTGGCTAAGATCATACAATTTGTTTACAATAATTTTCTACGATAATATCAAGGCAATGCTGTTCATGTTGTTTAGTTTTTGCTTCCAGAATCAACCGGGCTACAATTACTATGCGATCCTGGTGCTCATCGTCTGTGTGTTTGCATTCTTCATTGCACACTGCTTTCTGTCCGTGTACGAGGTAAGGACGACTACATGACGAACAAAACATTACGTTACATTAACACTAATGCCATATTAAACCTGCTTGCGGGATCTGTGTAATGAAATTGTGTTGTGTAGTGTGATGAATAAACATCACGAGGACCAGGCGCGGATTTAGGCCGGTTTGCACCGGTTTCCAGAAACCGGTCACAGGCCTCAAAATTCACCAGAATGCACCAAATATAGCCTAATTTTTAAAAAATTCCCGGGGGTGCATGCCCCCGGACCCCCCTAGCTGCAGAAGAACATATGGAAACTGACCACCCAAACCCTCTGGATCCGCCCCTGAGGACCATGCATCACACCATATTTTTTATAAAAAATAAATGATGGTTATATAAGTTTTAATGATAATGGTACATATTATATCTAAAATAGTTACGGAAAACAACTTTACATGCACATTTTTAATTAAGCTGTGCCAGACCATGTCTAACCAAGCATGTGTTTGTACTATAATTTTTTATAGATTTTATGGCATGTTTTATAGACTGGTACACACTTATACTAAGTACTCATCTGGTGGATTCGCTTTCTCATCGGTGTACTGCTTACCAGATCGATATTTTGCACTCGGTTTTTTATTGCGTGAATTCGTGGTTGATTAATTATTACTGTCTGTTCACAGATGGTGATAGATACGCTGTTCCTCTGCTTCTGTGAAGACCAGAATATGAACGATGGGTCATCGGGCCGGGAATATTACATGGAAAAGTCGCTCATGGTGGGTTTATACCAGTATATCTTTAATTAAGTAAGAATACTTTATTTAATGATAAATCGATTTACTTATCCTTTAGGTGTGATTTCGACAATTGATCTAGTTGTCTTTGTCAACCTTAATTCACCTTTGATAGGGCCACTAGATCAGCTGTTAAAATTGTTTCCGACAGGAAAAATAAATGGATTCATCAAAATATATTTGCTCCTATATCAGTAGGCCTACAGGTTCCCCAGATTTTTATCACTAATTAGTAATTGTATTATTACTATTATATTATTGTATATTAGTTAGTAACAGTAATATAGTCGTTTTTATCTTTCCAGTTTTATCGTAGCATGTTAAATTAGTCGAATTGTTACAAAATCGTTGTTCTTACATCTTCAAAGATGTTCAAACTGTTGATTTTTTAGGAGTTTGTTAACAACAGCACGGCAGCGCTGAAGCGGTTAGAGAATCCGTCAACTCCACGTGACGGCACGGCAGAAGAAAGGAACAGTATGTAAGCGTGTCGGCCATGACGCCTGCCGGTGTCGAATTCAACCGAGTAAAGTCACAGTATTATCCAAAGCACATGCTACTATTATAGTGAGTCAGCAGTGATATACGACTACGCCGTTCAAACGAAGCCGTTTCATAGATTTGCTGTCATTTAACAATTTGATGTTTAGATTATCTGTTGTATCACATCTCAGGGTGGTAATGGTTGTGTTGTCTCTTTTCGCTCTAGATAGTTTTACGTAAGCAGTGTAAGTCGTTGGCAGTCACTGTCGAGTCTCTGCATTTTAACGTGACAGCAAGTTTTATCGTACATTTATATTTGTTTTATGTAATAAGCATGTTGAGCAGAATACATGCTCCTACGATATTTAACTGATTATTTAAAGTTTAATCGTTCTCTGTCTGCGTTGTTAGGATATGCTGTACGTATTGTTATAGTTGGACTAGATGAACTTATCAATAGATGCAATAGAAATAGAAATACATATGATATCTATAGAATGAGTGCATTAGTTGAATAATCCCAATCGATGTATTTATTCTCTCAGCTGCCTAAACTATGTCTAACAAACAGTTAGAGCCAGCCCAGTATGAGGGGTGATTCTATTTCCGAGGTAAGACGGCCTTTGATGTCGAGATGCTAGGGGTATGCACATTAGCGTGTCTCCAGATCCAGATCATGAAATCTGTAGCAGGGATAGCACCCGTAACATCCTCCCCCTCCCCCCATCTTAACTCTGCATTAGTTAGTTTTAATGAACGTACCTGTACCAGCAATGATATAGTCGTGTTTTTTATACATTTAGTGTGCTCTACTTCTGTGACTGACCTAGCCATAAGTTAGTTATAAGTTATAAGAGTGCAACTTGTCCAGATGAGCTGTTTAGCGCCACGTTTAAAAAGTTTTCCGTTGTCTTGTTGTTCTCTGTGCATGTATGGCCGGGTAATACACTCAATGTGAAAAGGGACCTACCATCAATGCTAGTGGCCCTGCCCCTTGTTTCCTTGGGTGTTCTGTCATTTTTGACTGGGCCAACTGATCATATAGTACTGATGTTGTGTTCGGCTAAAATCAAGTAACATGCATTGTCAGTGTAGATCAAACTACACATTAGAGCTACACAAGAGTTCGTTGAAAATAAAGATGTTAATAAATATTATTTAACATGGTTATTGCCGACTATGGATTGTCACGTAACATGCAGACGCATTTATACTCTGAATTCTGATAGTTACGTGTAAAAACAAGAAACTAGAGTTTACAACGACTAAAGTCAAGCTTTAGCAGACGAATATTGTCATATGATATGTTTGAAGGTTATAATTGCTACTGTAGCAATGCAGAGAAATATATTACTTATGATATAGTAATAATAATTATTTTCCAAATTGGTTGTCTGTCCACCAATTTTGTTGGACTATTGAATTTACTATTATACCCCGACTTCAATATATACACGTCTCACGTACTATACTTACCACAATCATGTTTGTTCGTAAAGGATTTTATTCCTAAACATGTGCATAAATCTGATGAAGATATTTATTTTGCGCTTTTAGATTCTGCTTGTGATCATTCATTAAATTAAAACAAATGTATTTTTGTCTGTATTGGACATCTATTTGTGTGATTATACTGTTATGTGTAAAACAGTTAAACAAAATGTGAACAATTAAATGTAATTCAATGCCATTTCACGTGAACATAATTTTATCGAGCGCATTGGCATTTTGATAAATGTAATTTATAATTATTTTACTTAATTATGTATCTCTGTGGTTGTTGACTATCGGTCTGTATGCTCCGAGCACATTTGAATTTTTCTGCATGTTTGTATGTGCTGGTGTGCGAGTGTGACTGTGGGAACCATGGTACTATATGGGTTTCTATTGAGTTGTGCATAAACCTATCAAATGTTCCATCTAATCTTCAAAAGAAATTTTATTGCTATGAACTTTAATCCCAAGGCAGATAACCTATATATATCAGTAAAGAACTGCATTCCACTCTTAAACAACTGTACTGTACTTAACTGCAGTGGTACCTACTTATTCATGTCCCACGATCTGGTTGCTGACAATTTGTGAACTGTTTACATAGTGACGAATGTAAGGTCTATTACGTGTGAGTTCGTGTTTTTATGATATATGTCCAATACAATGATTTTTATCATATATTTTCATTCTACTGATCAATTTTTTCTCTGTTGAACGTGAAAATTATATTCTGATTATATACTATTCTGACTATACAGAATCTCAGACATTCCTTAATGGTTTGCGCAGTCACAAAAACAGATGCGATCATTATTTTACTAAAAACTTCAACGCCGCGCCGATAATATATATTAATGTCGGTGGACCTGCATCCCGCGGAGACAATCCAGGTCCCAGCATCACGCCGACATGTTAACTTGATGCTCTTCCAACCCGGGCCTGAGATCACGATATCTACGACCTCCAGCTCGTGACCTCTGCGACCTCTACGACCTCCAGCTCGTGACCTCTGCGACCTCTACGACCTCCAGCTCGTGAGCGCGACATTAACCTTGTGACCTCCACAATCTCCAGTTTGTGACCTCTGCGACCTTCAGCTGGTGGCCTCTGCGACCTTCGCCTCCGCGAGACAGTCGGCGTACTGGAACTGGTCGCCGCTCTCGTACTCGCACATGTCCAGCGCCACCTGGCAGCTCTCGCGCACGACGCGCTCGGCGTCGTCAGCGTGCGCTCGCAGCGCCCCCGTGGCGCCATCGCCCGCGATCGCTCCCAGCGCCTCGGCACACTCATGTCGCACCATCGCGTGTTCGGCAGCGTCGCGCAGCACGCGCGCGAGCGGTGGCGCCGCCGCGCCATGCTGCATCTGTCCGAGTACGTAGGCCACCTCGTGCCGGAAGAGGGCGCTGCCGCAGCCGAGACCTGTAGCAGAGGTCGAATTTTAGTTTTATTGTGCCTGTGCCAAGTGAATGTTGCCTCTGCAATTTACTCGGATTTTGAAGCACCAATTGGGTGCTATAACCAAACCACACAATTTTAGGCGTTTTTTAAGGGCATGGTAAGTGCTGCCATGGGTTTAATCAGAATTTTGAAATGGGGTGCACTGACAAACAATTACTTTTCATGCACATGCTTAAAGTAAAATATGGCAGAATACATATAAGGATATCCACAACTTGAAATTTCCTGGAATAGCCACAGAGGCAGACTAGGTTGGACACCCATGGCAACTTCGTGATGTGTATATCAGCAGGATTTTTAAGGCACCACGACAAGTAAAGGGCATTCACAACACTTGCTTTCACTGCATTTCACAACATTCACTTGCTGTCAGTACTATGATGAAATTCGAACCCTGCTGCAGGTGATAACTATGGGAAAATCCATCCTCTTCAAAAAAAAATTCCCAAAGTTATTTATATGATATCAAATCGATTTACTACCTTCCAAACCAATATATTAACTTCCAAATAAACATTCACATTAATTTACTTGTAGTGTGAATCCCAGCAGACTAGAAGAATACATCTGAATGCTTTGTTGATTCGCAAATACATCTTTGTAAATGTAATTATAAAAGTTGTGAATGGATTCAGAAGTAAGTAAATAGATCTGACAGTTGGTAAATTGATTTGCTTTCATATAAATTACTTTAAGAACAGTCATTTTTGAAGGGGATAGCTTTCCATAGCTATGCGGAGAAACTACCTCTATAAATTGGATTCCTGTCTATAACTATAAGAGACAGGTATTTCCCTCGAATATTTATATATATAATATAACCTTACTGTCCTTAATATAATTAATATATAGCAGCATTTTTAAATGTAATAATTTTACGTGTACTCGAGCTCCCTTGCATACGTGTTTGTCTGACATATGTCACCCCATCACTGTGTGTGTCAGATGAGAAATTAGGAAAGAATGAAATCTTTCTCGGCTCCCTGCCGGACAACATATATATGTACCACGTAATCAGTTCTCCTTATTTTTCAGACCCACGCACGTACCTTCTGCTAGCGCAAGCACCGCTTCCTCTCCTCCTGCGTTACGCAGCGAAAACATGGCCCTGTATCGCTCAAACAACGGAACGCTCTCATCCAGGAGTATCGCCCGCTGGACTGCCACGTCGCAATTCTCGTTAGGGGGCGCCGGGTCCGTTGACATGTACGGATTCGCAGACAGGTTTTCGCGCTCACTCTCGGGTCGGTGAAGCCATTTCAGCCGCCGCACTGCCAGCTGACAGGTCTCAGCTACCTAGAGTAACATGAGTTGTTAGAGATAGAGATGGAGATGTTAGAGAGATAGAGACGGAGAGACGGACAGATGGATGGATGGATGGATGGATGGATGGGTGGATGGATGGTTGGATGGGTGGGTGGATAGATGGATGGGTGGGTGGGTGCATGATGGATGGATGGATGTGTGGATGGATGGAAGGATGGTTGATTGGTTGGATGCATGGGTGGATGGATGGATGGATCTAGATAGATGGATCTATAGATAAATTGATAGATTGCTAGATAGATAGACAGATAGATAGATTGATAGATAGATAGATAGACACTGAGATAGATAGATAGATAGATAATATTTAATTTATATGATAATAGTATACCAGGCACTAAACCAAAGCTTTATTTACCTCAACCATTGGATCTGAACAGTGTTTGTTCAACACTTCCAAAGATGAAATGCTGCCAATAGCCCCAAGTGCTTCACCTATACAAGAAAAGGATACAGCATTAGACAAAAGACTAATGATCTCTGATACATTATAGATATATCATGTCAACAATGCAACACTAATGACAGGAAACTAAATTAGTGATGAGTTGTTTATACTTATATAACTATGGCATTGCTCACAAATTGATACCAGTTGGTGTCGACCTACGTGAAAGCGAAAGCACTGTGTACAAATTAAACTGGTAGCTACTTTCAGAACTGTATCTGCGGTGATTGATTATGGATATTCATATGCAAATCCACTGGTGCCACCTGCTGTTTGATTTAGGAGTAGTATTTAGTATATATACTGGTATCTACCAAAATAAATAAAATAACAAAAGGCAAAATTGTATGATTGCCATATGTTTTGATAAATTGATTGCTATTAGGGTTATTTGGTATAGGAGTCTGGATTATGTTGGTCATGATGCATGCCGATGATGACAATGTATGTATGCATAATGCAGGGTTCTCCCCAAGAATTTGGGCATGTCGGTCAATTCACTGAATCAGGCTACTATAATATCTACGACTGCTAATCAGAGCTATTACGCTTGTCGTACGTGGACCTAATATACAGGTAAACTCAATTGCTTTAGAGATGTATAAGTAACTGTATATATATCATGACGTGAAAAAGCACGAATGTGTTGGGATCGGTAAAAGTCAACGCAACAGTACCGTGTATGTCATTGGATTTATGACGAGATGATTCATGTTAACTTCACGTTTGAAGGCATGCCAGATGTGACATGCGTTAAAAGCCTGTGAGTGTGGAGAACACTGGTATGGGTACGTGTCACGATAAAGTAGAAATGAGTGCGTTGAATATTCTAGTCACCGTCTACGACAATACGTCGTTGACGTCTATATCACATGCGTCTAAACAGAGAAATTGCTCCGACCTGTGATTGGAGGATAAAAATAGAATTTGTGACGTTTCGCTTCACCGGTTATAACCGCGCGTGTATTAGCCTATGAGCGATACGGATCATACCGCGCGTGCATATTTGCTAATTAATTAAACTAATCGTGCTTCAATAGACTCAAAATTCACAGCGATTAAGGCTAAGACATGTGTCTATAACAGCTAGAATTTATAGAAATGTAACTCAAATCGTTCGCTCCATATGATAGTTATAACTATCATATGGAGCGAACGATTTGAGTTACATTTCTATAAATTCTAGCTGTTAATGTTATAGACACATGTCTTAGCCTTAATACACTTAATACTAATACTATACTCTATAGTACACGTTCCTACCGGTCATAGCATAATAGCGTATGCGGCGGGAGTGGGCGGGGTCTATTTTTGTCCTCCAATCACAGGTCAGAGCAATTCCTCTGTTTATAGACGCATGTTCTATATTAACCTGTATAATACAGTTGTTACACCGAAAACGGTGTTTGACTCATGGCGGGGAATCGGATTAGCGGCGAGCAATCGAGCGTACAAAAGTAAATACGGCAAAACTTCGCCCCAGGCGAATACCTGATGAATGAAAACAAACTAGTTAATGGCTTTGGCAGAAGCGTGCACTAATTGCAGTTATAAATTCAACTTGAATAACTTGAGAAATGACGTCAGGCAAAAGCCTGCTCGCTGATTGGACGACCTAATCACAGTCGCTGCGACCTGCTCACTCATTGGCCGATCTGGCTCAGTCAGCAGCCACCCACTTTCATATAGTAAGGGGTTAACGCTCTGGTGAGTAGGCCCTCTAGGGGCCGTTACAATCAGGAGTGGTACCGTAATCATTAACGTAAGTTCTATATCGATAATAAAGATATCCCGATTCCTGACAAGTTACGCTGAAGAGGGACCGTTGTCGTATCAGGTACTACAGATATGTACCCGAGGTACATCTATGTATACACAAAGTGTACCAGACTTGTACTACAGAAGTGTACCCTAACCCTAACCCTAACCCTAGCCCTAACCCTAAACATACCTCATATAAAAATATAAACATAATACTAACAGGCGCGCAAATCCATTTTACATGTGGGGGACACGAAGGTAGCGAGCACGCGAAGGGGGGGTCTGGGAAATTCTTTGAAATTAGACCCCTCCAGATGCCGTTTCCTGCGCGGATAAAAATCGCCATTCCCGTGCACTGGCGAGTGGGAAAAAAAAATTTTGCAGGCCGCGACTCCCCCCCCCCCCGTACACGCCCCTTGCA
>NW_014577555.1:94515-100218 GCF_000485595.1 Priapulus caudatus | reverse complement strand
TTAATGTCCCACCTCGCGGCTTTAGTTACTCGATGGGAGCAATCGAGTGGAAGCGAGTACCAGTCTATGCCCAACCTGTGTTATTAGCGCCATTCTATGTGCAAATATTTGGTTTCCGCGTTTGGTTCCCATTTATTACATTTTAGCTATACGCCATAAGCATTCAAACGAGGAAACCGGTTATTTAATATTTACGAAGAAAAAAAATTAAAATGATTACACACAATTAGCGTTTCTTCAATTATGAGGTAGTACTAGCACGTACAAGCGACTTGTTTAAGACTGTTCACTTGTTAAAAAAGTAATATGTCTGCGCCCTATTCAAGAAGAGTGAATATAGTGTGACCATTATAAGTTGAATTATTAACTGCATTGAAGCATTCCGGCTTTAACTAATATTTTTTACTCGTAATTATCATACTACTATATAAACTTTTTGCGTGTAGTTAGCACTGACTTTATGAGCAAGCAACCTTTTGCATCACTCTTTATCTGAAACGACGTTATAATTTATTTTATGTTTAAACAAGTTGCAAACATTACAGTGGCTACTACTACTACTGTACTAGTAGTAGTAGTAGTACTACTATACTCTAGTACTAGTACTACTACTAGTAGCTACTACACTCAGTACTAGTGCACTGCGGAGTAGTTACTTGTAAAGGAAAGCGTGAAATATTCATATTGGAATTTTTAGCTTCGCAGCCCGATGGACAATAGCTTCAAAAGACATTCAGCAGAAATGTTTTTTTACATTTTGCTAGTGAAAAGAAAAAAAAGATGTAACGGAATTGGTTCCTGGCACAGTGCAAGAGGGGGGGGTTGGGTAAAATTCATTCAGAAATACATGTAGATTTGACAATCATACTGAATAGTGAATATAATAATGATGAATATACATATCATAATGACTATATATTCATAGTCCATTACCATCATGATCATGCGATGAGGGGGTCCATGGCCCCCCCCCCCCCTTGGCTATCCGGAATACTCTCTAATTTTCTAGTGGACATCGTGGAATACTCCATAATTTTGGGCTGGCATCTTCGAATTACTATTTAACCTGCCAGGCAGCCACCGAATAATTACATAAGCAAACAGTAACCAATAGTCCAATACACAACATTTGATTAACCTTTATTCATGCACACTATTTATTAGGTAAGCAATAAATACATCTTAATGTCATGCTTGTTAGAGGCAAATAATTGAAGAAAAGGTCAGACTTTATGCCCAGAAGTCGGCAAATCTGCTGTTGAATTTGATTTGCCTTCCTGTCCTGCTTCTGGGTTGTGTGATGCTACTACTGGTAGTGGTAGTACCAGGGGCGGATCCAAGAATTTCAAAAAGAGGGGGCCACCAAATGAGCAATATGTAGCTTAAATGTGGGGGATGTACGCGAGAGAGGGAGCCGACAAGCGCTGAGGCAGGAAGCCGGAGTGAGGCGTGGCAGGGGCGGTGTACAGGAATTTGGACAGGGGGGTGTCTAACCGTAACCGCATACTTACGAGGACGCGAAGGGGGGTCTGGGGGGCCCTGCCCCCAGAAAAATTTTAAAATTAGACCCCGCTCAGATGCGTTTTCTGCCGGCTAGCACAGGGGGTCAGCGTGACGCCCTGACCACCCCTGTAGCACTGCCGCCTGGGGGACACGACCTTTTGGCACTTTTTTTAGGCTTAAATGTTGGGGCAGCTCTGGTGCATACTGTGAGGGTATTTTAACTCATATGGCAGCAATCATTTATGTGTTAAATTTGACGTGGCGTGACAACCTTTCGGTATGGCTGCGGGGGGCGCGCAATTCATGCACATTTCACCCTGCTGAGGGAGGCCGTTGCACCGCAATACCCTGATCCGTTCACAGCTTATTCAAATTGTACCGTAGAAATATATCATTACCTGAAATGTTTTTAAACCTTATATATTTTGCTGACATGATCATGTGGTATTACAGAAAGCACATTCACATATCAAATAACTAATGCCAGGCTTAGAGCAAAAATATGGCAATTTAAAAAAAAAATGCTTGTGATACTTGAATATATTTCAAAGCTTGAAGAATGTTTGTATTTAGTATGAGTCTATGTGCATTACAAGAAGCCCAAAATAAAAATTAGTTACCTTTCTTCCTAATGAAAACATCCGGTTTACATACATGTTATGAAATATACAGTTGCAGGCCAGAAATATATTCTAAACAATGTAGAAAAATCAAAATTCTTGTAATGACTTCTGAGCATTGTTTTTCTTTGGCAGGAAATTCTAGAAGATGACTGAACGAAATTTGAATAGTTATGTTAAACATGGAAAATGGGTCATTGATGTCAGCAATTTCTGACTGGAACCTCATGCTTGTGTAACCTTATTTACAACAATGAAATTGAGAAAAATTTAATTTTGCAATTTTGTAATTTTGTAATTTTTTTTTAATAATGTAATTTGGGTTTTTATTTTAGTTTTTGTTTCAAAGGGGGGGGCACGGGCCGGATTGTGGCCCCCATCTAAATCTGGCGCGGCTGGGTAGTATAGTATATATTGCGGGCCTCTCAACACTTCATCACAGCAAAAAGCGTGTAAATGGCTAAATCGGTCCTAGATGCAACAAGCCCACGACAAGGGGCATTAAGTTCCGGTTGTATACATTCATTAACATTAGACTGGTACAGCCCGACTGGATTGCGACTTGACTTCCCGCTGTTCGCGCACGGTCCTTACGTCGGGGAACAGGTCTCGTTTCGCAGTTTAGCAGGGGTAAATAGATCCAACATTTATTAATAAAATGGGGCAGGATAAAAGTTCAGAAAAAAACACAATCCCCCGATTATGATATCGAATTATTTCGCTTACGGAATAACGTTATAGCTGGTCATCGCCGCGTACGGTCCGTACCGCACCTCGGCGTACCGGAATACTCTCTAAATATAGGCGGAATCCGGCGTACGGCGTACGAAAAGGGCATTGACCCCCTCATGCATGGTCAATTACTTATTTCAATTTATCATAGAAATTTTATTAATATTACAATCGCATAAATGTGTAGAAAAAATATAGGCAGTGGCTACGGGTACGGTACCCGTATCTTAATGTCTCGAGGCTACGGGTACGGGAGTCCATTCGTTTTCATACTTAACGAGACAAAGATGGCGGCGGTCGCGCCAGATTTCGAAATAACGCCTTGGGAAATAAATTCACGATTTGAGAGTTTAGATGAGCTAGAACCTTAACCCTAACCCTAAACCTAACCCTAACCATAACCCTAAACCTAACCCTAATCCTAACCCTAACCCTAACCCTAACGCCAAAAAGGGGCTTCAACGACCGACGGCTACCGTACCCGTAGCCACTGCGAAAAATATATGGTATATATTAAAAATGTGTTTATATGTGAAACAGGGCTAAAAAGAATGCAGGCTGTAATGAAGAATGTTGATTGCATCATTGAAGTTCATGATTCAAGAATTCCATTCTCTGGTAGAAATTCCGAGTTTGAGTATACAATTGGTGGAAGACCAAAGATACTTATACTAAACAAGGTAATGTGAGTAGCAATTAAATGTCGGCAACATGCAAAGTAAATATATTATTTTATTATTTTAACAAAATATTTGTGTGATTTTGACAAAGATAGTACGTGTTTTCATCTGTACATTATATCATGAACCTATATATATACCAGAAAAAGTTGTAGTACTCGGTATGCCACTAGGTAGTAATAATGTGTGCGAGCTATTATTATATTTATGACTGCACGTTCTTTGCTGCAGGCTGACTTAGCAGATATGTCATGCAGAAAGCAGGTTGTGGACAAGTTGAAAAGAGATGGTTGTTCAAGGGTTTTGTTTTCTGATTGTAAGCATGACTCAACTAACATCATCAAAAAGGCAAGTTATTCGCAGTACCCAATCGTTGGCCACCTACGCTTCATACGCTTTTAACGAAGTGGTAGTTTATATCGCCCTGCAACACTTCCGATAGTGTTGTGTATTATGCTGAGTATGTCGGAACTTTCTATTGTCAGTGTCGATATTACACATGTACTATTTACAGATTTTGCCAAGTATACAAGAATTAATCCACGACGCAGGCAGATATCACAGAGCAGAGGTACGAATGATCCAAATGCATTGAAAATAAATCCACGACTTTCTGTCATAATATGCATCACAAAACATCGTTTAACACATCAGCTACTTATTCAAATGTATGTTTGAAATTACTTGTTTATTCAGTGATGATTGCATTTGGCATAAATATATATGTTACATCGCATTTATTCTGTTACAGAACAGAGATTACAATGTTCTCGTGTGCGGAGTTCCTAATGTTGGCAAGTCATCACTGACGAATGCAATACGGCACAAATACTTGAGAGCTGGTACGTATTATTATATTAGACACATTATACTATTCAGGGTAAAATCATGTAATTGTAACGCAATTTAAAGTTTGGTACTTTTTCTCACCCTACAATGAGTGCATACCTACATGTGCAGTTAACAAAAAGGTTATAGTCATTAAATGTTAATGTAAAGGAGTCTATAAAATGTATATATATAATGTATATATATATGTGAAGGAGTCTATAATATGAATCTCTCCATATAGAGTCTGTATACACTATACAACGTACTCCTCATGAATGAGTAAAACTGGAAATAGAAACATAAATTGTATTTTATATGCGTTGAATTGTCCAGTGGTCCAGGACCAATACAGACTAATTATATATATTTTTAGAGCATTCTCTTTTGAATTACCTTTACATGAACAAATGAAAGCATTACAAATCCTTCCACAGGAAAGGCTACCCAAGTAGGTCCAACTGCAGGAGTTACCAGAAGTGTACTAGAAAAAATTAGGGTGAGGCTTTTATTTTTTCATTTTGGAATGGATATGCTTTTACAAATACAGATCTATAATCAATGGCAAGTTAGAAATTATGGACATAAAGAACTGAAGTAGAAGTTAAATAGAGTGTGAGTTCTCATAACAAATGTATCACCAGCAATGGGCTCCTCAATAAAAATTCACAGCCATGTAAATTTGTTAGCAGTTAGAAGCAGGTTGGGGGGGGGGAGTTCATTAGTTCCAGTAAATGAACCATATTACCTTTAAAATATACTCCCACACGTTTATTATAATTACCTACATTGTACTATTACACTGTAACACTATTACAGTGTTTATTACACTGTAGTTATTAAACCTTCAAAGAATCTTCTGATTATCAAACTTTGTCCTTTCAGTTGTGAATCCTAGCAACAATACAACAAGCATATACCATAATGGTTTTTTTCTTTTTTGTAACGTAAGGTCTGTGATGAGCCATTGACGTACATTCTAGATACCCCTGGAGTTCTGGCCCCCAATGTAAGGAATGTGGAAGTTGGAATGAAACTGGCACTATGCGGTGAGTGTGAATGTTGCTCATAATCTACGATTACAAACCTACAATTAAAATTAAATATTACATTCATCAGTTGTTTTCATGGGATAATTTTCCACTGCTAAATATAATCCTCATCTATTTTAACAAGAGCCGCAGAGCGTCTGGGCTCATCTGAGGTCTGTTGCTACGGTTATAAACGTAACATTTAAGTCGTGCGTAGTGACACCTTTGTTAGGCGCAGATATGCAGATACGCAGTTGTGTAGGGCTACACATCATTTCAGCAAAAAAAAAATTTATTGCAGAGAGAGAG
>NW_014577555.1:90464-94490 GCF_000485595.1 Priapulus caudatus | reverse complement strand
GAGATGAAAACAAACTAGCTTAATGGCTTTTGGCAGAAGCGCTGCACCTAATTGCAGTTATAATTCAGAACTTGCAATAACTCGAGAAATGAGCTCAGGCCAAAAGCCTGCTCAGTGGATTGACGACCTAATCCACAGTCGCTCGCCGACCTGCCTCACTACAATGGCGATTCTGGGCTCAGTCAGCAGCCACCCACTTTTCATTATAGTAAGGGGTTTAACGCGTCTGGTGAGTAGCGCCCTCTGCGGGCCGTTTACAATCAGGAGTGTCCGTAATCATTAACGTAAGTTCTATATCGATAATAAAGATATCCCGATGCCTGACAAGTTACGCGCCTGAAGATGGGGCGACGTTGTCCGTTATTCAGGTACTTACAGATATGTACCGACGGGATACATTATGTATAACACAAGTGTACCGACTTGTACTTCAGAAGTGTACCCTAACCCTCAACCCTAGCCCTAACCCTGAAACAATACCTCATATAAAAATATAAACATAATTTACTAACAGGCGCGCAATATCCATTTTGACATTGTTGGGGGGGACACGTAGTACGGACCGCATGGATAGCGGGGTGCCGGTCTGGAAATTTTTTGAAATTTAAGACCCTCAGTATGCCGTTTTCTGCAGCGGATAGTAAAAACGCAGTGCTGACGGAAAGTGGGAAAAAATTTATGCGACCCGACTGCGCCCCCCCCCCCCGTACACCGCCCCTGCACACAACGCACGCACGCACGCACGCATGCACACACACCACACACATACAAGCATTTTGGGTTTTGTGATAGATTATGAAAAGGGTGTGTCCACATGCAGTCCTATATTATCTTACTCCTGATAAAATCAAGAAAACAAAAATCAGAAAAACCAATCATTTGGTGTTGAGGCTGATCACAAAATATATTGGTCCGTTATTATTGTTGGTCCAGTCATATATCATATATGCTTGTATATATATTATCATGTGTCAGTGTGCGCGCAATGGCGGTGGCGTGTGTTTACAGTTGAAACGCTTCAAGTGCCTGTGTGCACACACACACACGCACGCACGCACACACACACACAAAATCATGGTGATCCAAAATCGTGGGGGGGGACATTTGATATGATGTCCCCCCTCTGAAAATTCGTGGGGGGGACATGTCCCCCTGTCCCCCTGGATTTGCGCCCCTGAATACTAAACAACTTAAAACTACCTCGGGTACTAGTACACGACAACGACCCCATCTGCACAAGTTACCAGCTTCGTGACGAACCATGGAATTTTCCTCTCGGTCTTCCAAAATTTTTACAAGGACGGGTATTGCATAGGGATCCTTCATCTGTCCCAGGCAGTATGCAAGCTCGTGCTTCAGAAGGGCCGACGTATCCTCAAAGCAAGCTGATATACAGTCGATTGCTTCACTGCCTCCTAGGTTTCTTAGCGTGAAAAGCGCCCTGAATCTTTGCTTCAGGGGATTTTGAGGATTGCATAAAATCTCGCCTACTTTCTTCACAGCCGAAACGTCGTGACTAGCCATCGTGAAGCTCTTCGAAACGTGTAGACGAATATACTCTTAATTAATTACCGGTAATTCAAAGAACCAAACACACGTGCAAAATGAAAACACATTGCTACACGCTGCACGCCGGGCGAACATTAGACTGGTACCCGGTCCCACCTCGCGGCTTAGTTACTCGATGGGAGCGATCGAGGTGGAAGCAAGTACCAGTCTACGCAAACCTGTGTTATTAGCGCCATCTACTGTGCAAATATTTGGTATTCCGCGTTTGGTTCCCATTTATTACATTTTGATATACGCATAAGATTCAAACGAGGAAACCGGTATTTAATATTTCGAAGAAAAAAAATTTAAAATGATACACACAATTAGCAGTTTCTTCAATTATGAGGTAGTACTAGCACAGTACAAGCGACTTGTTTAAACTGTTCACTTGTTAAAAAGTAATATGTCTGCGCCCTTTCAAGAAGAGTGAATATAGTGTGATCCATTATAAGTTCATTATTAACTGCATTGAAGTTCCGGCTTTAACTAATATTTTACTCGTAATTATCATACTACTATATACACTTTTGCGTTGTAGTTAGCACTGCTTTATGAGAAGCAACCTTTTGCATACTTTTATCATGAAACGACGTTATTAATTTATTTTATGTAAACAAGTTGCAAACATACAGTGGGCTACTACTACTACTGTACTAGTAGTAGTAGTAGTACTACTAGTACTCCTAGTACTAGTACTACTACTAGTACTACTACTACTAGTACTACTAGTACTACTGTACAGTACTACTTGTAGTTACTACTACTACTAGTACTACTGGCACTGCGAGTAGTACTTGTAAAGGAAAGGTGAAATATTCATACTTGGATTTAGCTTCCAGCCAGTGACAATGGCTTCAAAGACATTCAGAGAAATGTTTACATTTGCTAGTAAAGATGTAACGGAATGGTTCCCTGGCCACATGGCAAGAGGTAAATTCATTCAGAATACATTGTAGATTACAATCATATGAATAGTGAATATAATAATGATAATAATACAATCATAATGACTATATATTCATAGTCATACCATCATGATCATGCATGAGGGGGTCCATGCCCCCCCCCTTTGGCATCCGGAATACTCATCAATTAGTCAAGAAATGAATCCATATTGACCGTAAAATAATAGCCTCCACACGTTATATACAATACCGACATTGGACTGATACATGACTGTAACCTATTACAGTGTTTAATACACTGTAGTTATCATAAGCCTTCAAGAATCTCACTGAATTATCAAAAGCTTGTCCTTTCAGTTTGTGAATCTAGCAACAATACAACTACGAACATCGAAGGCAATACCTATAATAGGTGTTTTTCTATTTTGTAACGTCAAGGCTGTGAGAGCCAGTACGTACACTTAGAATACCCTGGAGTTCTGGCCGGTCCCAATGTAGAGGATACGTGGAAGTTGAAGATGAAACTGCACATGCGGTGATGTAATGTGGCCATAATCTACGATTACAAACCTACAATTAAAATAAACTAGTGACTATTTCTCATTGGTTTCATGGATACATTCTCACTCGCTAATATATCGCCATCATATTTAACAAGACAACGCCCAGAAGCGCCTGGCTCATCGAGTCTGTTTGTCTTACGGTTAAAACGAACCATTTAAGTCGAGGCGCGTAAGTGACATACCCTATTGTTAGGCCTGCAGATATCAGAACGCAGTTGCGTACAGCATCATTTCAGCAACCGCTCTTGCTCATTCTGCATAACCTCCCAAATCCCATGGTTAACGCACGAAGAATTAGTGTGCACAAACGCAGAACCTGAAACTCCGCTGTTATGTGCTATTGGACCCACCTAATCCCAACTCCATAACCGTATTTAAAAAAAATAATTTAATGTCTGTAATAAAATATGTTGTTATCGAAATGTGTAAAAAATTGTGTGTGATAAATGTTGGTAAAAAATTGTGTTGTTATAAAGTGTGTAAATAAACTCATGTAAAATCGTTTCTTTAATGGAAAGAAATAGTTAAATGATAAAGAAGAAAAATACAGAAAACCTGTAAAAAAGATAAAGAAATATGATGGGCATCAGCCACAGCACCTTTGAGCCCATAACACTTGCTGTAACCCAGTTGGACTACGAGCATATTGTTCCAAGAATAGGATTGCATAAATATATAGACACAGGCGTGACATCATATGAGCAGGTTCAAAACATGTTAAACCCTCCTCTTGAGGTCAAAAGCTTATCAACACTTACTCTTCCGCTACTCAGCGAAATCACATTTCGTGGTCCCTTTCAATTAAAAGCCAAAAAAATAATAGTCACGCGCTGAAACAAAAAATTTCAAAACACTCGCAGACCATGTCCTCAAAAATTCAAAAATCGCCTGCGCCCGCATTACATTTGACACTCGCATTCGGCATCAAGTGAGGATGTCCCGACAATGAGCTAATAGTCACCGGACTATCACGAGCCAGGTCGACCGGTTAGCATTTTTGCCGCAAA
>NW_014577555.1:65713-88544 GCF_000485595.1 Priapulus caudatus | reverse complement strand
TCTAATTTTCATGCATCTGGGAATACCCATAATTGGCTCATCTGAATACTATAACCCTGCACCAGCACCCGGATAAACATACCAAACAAACCAATAATCCAATACACAACATTTATAACCTTATTCATCACACTATTTATTATGTAAGCAATAAACTACATCTTAAGTCATCTTTAAAGGCAAATATTGACAGAAAAAGGTAAAGACTTATGCCAGGAAGTCGCAATCCTGCGTTGAATTGATTGCCTCCTGTCCTGCCTCTGTTATCACTACGGATAGTACAGGGGCGATCCAAAGAATTCAAAAGAGGGGGGCACCAAATGGAGACAATATGTAGTTAATGTGAGATACGCGAAAGCGCAGCGACCAAGCCTACAACAAAAGCGAATGATGGTGGCAGGGCGGTACAGATTTGTGACCAGGGGGGGGGGTCTAACCGGTAACCCATACTTCACGAGGACCGAGGGGGGGCTGGGGGGGTCCCTCCCCCAAAAAACTTTTAAAATAGACCCCCTCAGATCCGTTTCTCAAGCCGCTAGCAGGGGGTCCGGACCCCTGACCCCCGAACCCCTGGGACTTTGGGCACTTTTTTAGGGCTTAAAAGATGCGGCAGCGGGCATACTGTAGAGATTTAACTCCATATGGCAGCAACATTTATGTTAAATTATCATCGTGACCAACCCTCGGATGTGCGTGGGCAAGACCGTCAAATGTACCAAAATACATTACCGTCTGAAATGTTAAACCATATATTTCGGACATACATGATTACAGAAGCACATTCACATACTCAATATAACATTGCAGCTAAGAAAAATATTGCAAATTTAAAAAAAAAATCTTGGTGATAATCGGAAATCATTCACAACTTGAAAGGAAATTTTATTGTAAAGATTCATTACAAGAATCAAAATAAAAATATACTTTCTTCCCTAAGAAAACATCCGGGTTACATACCATTAACTATAACATTTCGCCAGGACAAATTTCTCCTAACAATTAAAAATCAAAATTCTTGTAAGACCCGGGAATGTTTTCTTTGGGTCAGAAATTCAAGAAACATGAACTGGGACAAATTTGAATATTAGTTACAACATTAAAAGGTCTGATCACAAATTCTGACGAACCCTCATCTTGGTAACCTATTCACAACATTGAAATGAGAAAAAATAATTTTGCAATTTTGTAATTTGTAATTTTTTAATAATGTAAATTTTTTATTATTCTGTTTCAAAAGGGGGGCACGGCCGGATATGCCCCCACTAAACTCCGCGCCGGGTCAGTAATATATATTTCGGCCTCTCAACACTCTCACACACAAAAACGTAAAATGGCCCTAAAAACATCCCAGGGAAGCAATCACACCCACGACAAGGCATAATTCCGGTGTATACATCATAACCTAGACGTACACCGACTGAATCACTGACCATCTTCGCGTCCTACTTCGTGACATCCGTTTCCAGTTAGCAGGCGAAATAGATCCAACATTATTAAAAATCGGCAGAAAAGTCAGAAAAAAACACAACCCATAAGTACCAATATTCGCCGTAACAAATACTTAACTGGTCATCGCCGCTACCGGCGTATCCGCACCTCGGCGACGGAATACTCAAAAGCCGAACCGGCGTACAAGGGGCAATGGACCCACTCATGCCATGTCAATTACTTTATTCAATTTAATCATAGAAATTTATAAATATACAATCGCATGAAATGTGTAAAAAAATATAGGCATGCTACGTACGTCGACCCGTACTTAATTCTCGAGCTACGACGGGAGCCATTCCGTCATACTTAACGAACAAAGAGAATGCGCGGTCGCTGCCAGATTTCGAAAATACGCCTTGAAATAATCACTATTAAACCAGATATCTAAACCTACCTTAACACCTAACCCTAAAGCCTAACCTAACCATAACCCTAGGAACCTAACCTAGACGCCTAACCCTAACCCTAACCGCCAAAAAAGGGCTCGTTTAGATTTGTGCCGTCAATCTGCATTTCCTCCCTATACCTTAAGTTAAGGAGGGAATGTTCCTCCTTCTCTTACACCTCTTGACCTTTGACCCCCAGCTTCGACATCCCAACTCGTTTTCGGATTACCCCCCCCCCCTGTTCCGACTTTCGAATCCGTACGTCGAGCCGTTTAGATTTGTGCCCAACTGTTGACGGACGCATGGACACACGGACGGACGCACGGACAATCATGCGATTCTACAAGCTGCATCTGACTACGTCAGATGAGCTAAAAACCACAGTGCCGCGTTTACTGTTATATCTATTATTATTATTGCCGTAATTAATGGTTTCAGCCACACTGCAAGATCATCTGGTTGGAGAAACAATTATTGCTGACTACTTGCTGTACTGGATGAATAGACACAGGAGATTCGAGTGAGTTTATTTACGTGCGAGTTTAGACTTGCATTATTATCAACATTAACGCGAGTATACATGGCATGCGACGTACTGAGCTTGTGCTTGCAGGTACGTCGAGCACTTTGGTTTGAAGGAGCCCACGGATAACATCACAGAACTGCTCGTGCCGATTGCAATACACAGCAACAAGATACAGAAGATACGAACGTCTGAAGGTATGGCTTCTATGATCCCGTGATTGCAGTATACATTGCAGAATTTGCGTTGCTAAGCACTGCGCACAAGCATGAACCAAAGCAACGCTGGCAAGCGTCTTGCCCGAAAAGATGCTTTGTTCTTACGTCCTAAGTGTATGCTAATAACAATATTGTGTGCCCTAGTCCATCGAAGGGATCACGTGAAAATATATTCACGCAATGTTTTCTAACTTGGCCATTCGTTCATGCAAATCGGCTAATCTATAAAGTTACCAATAACTGTTAGATCTATATAGTAGATGTACAGGTACTACCACCGATTGAAGGGCTGTAAACGAAAATTCTTTTACCTCTCATTTCGATATTTGCAAAGGACGCTACGAATACAAGCCGAACATCTCGCAGGCGGCCAGGGTGGTTATGGCGGCATTCAGAACGGGAAAGCTCGGCAAGTTTATGCTCGACGATGACGCGCTTGACTCCTTATCGGAACCAGCGGTGGCAGACAATGCGGGAGACGCGAGGCACCGTAGCTGACAGGTATACGCGGCCACGGCGCCAGTAGCAGGCTGCAGCTACGTACATGCTTCAGACACGTGACAGGCAACCGTGAAATGTACAACGCGGCGTGATTACGCCTGGACTTGTGGAACGAGCCCGTTTTCACAAACTCGTATATTCTTACAGAGATATTCCTGTAGATAAAATGAGAGTAGTGTAAATAAAGAGGCATTGAAATGCTTGGTATAATGACTGATAATTTCTACTGTCTAATCTGTCTACTAATTGAACTACTGTGTAGTTCCAAGCGGTTTTTCTAACTACAATGAGAAAACAAGATCGACAAACACAAAACTTAACTTTATAATTAAGACACATGTTATACTGTCACTTTCCACTGAGTATCCATAAACACCATTTGCCATAACATACCAACCAATGTTTGCCACGTAAAATGTATAAATTTATTGTCTAACCTTCTGTCTTGATAAAATAATAAAGACTGTGATACATGCATCACTACCATCATTTTAAAAAACGTCTGTGGGCAAAATACAAACATGTGCACATGATAACCTCAATACAGTGTTATTTATACAATAGATAAGTCACTATTGTTCATTTATACTTGGTTACTTCACTTCGACATTTCTACATTATCCAGCTGAATATCGACACAGTAATTCTATGTTTTGATAGGATTTCAACTGGGATTAATTTAAATTGCCATCGTAATTTAAACTAACATGAAAAAGTATTCACATATAAACAGCACGTAATTAATAACTGCTTGTTGTTTACTTGCTTTTATCCACTTGTATTTTTCACATAATACATCAACAGATGTCATTGATATGAATGATTTTAAACATATAGCAGATTGTAGTAGCTGCAATTCTGGGAGATATTTTTCTGCTATTAACAGACAAGCCTATTTCAACACCTTTATGTGATTGTACAGAAATAACCCGCCCTTGCACAATACAATGCAGCCAGAAGTACCAAAATGAGAATATCACTGAAATTCTGTTGGAATCATAGTAAGGACAAACCGTAAAAGTTGTAATATAATGAACAGCATATTACAGAATACGGCAATTATAAACCAGAACCTCCTCGAATGATGTGCCGATTGGTCGAGGGCACCTTAGGGAGTTCTGCCACAAACTAGAACATGGAACTCTCCCATACGGTTTGGCGAGAGATCGCACAAAGAGGACCAAACGTGATGATATTTACAAAGTTACGTCCACGGCGGTTAGATGGGCTTAATCTTGAAGTGAAGGCCGATGAGAGAGAAGACGAGACACTTGAGATCTTGCACCAAGTAGTAGAATGTTCGCAGTCCCTCCGGGTCTCTGAAACAAAAGCACGTTGTTTTACAGTACACCGTGCCATTCCATTCAGAACTATTCTGTGTTCATTAACCCATTCATGAATTTTCTTCCTTTTATGTTTTTACTCACAAACAGCACGATTGAATTCATAACAATATTATCGTGCTGATCCTCTTACTTATATATAAATAAATAAATAGGAAATATGAAATCATATATAATCACACCAATAACACTCATGGAAATGTGACAATATTAAGTGATTAATGAGATTCACGATGAACATTTGAGAATTTTAATCGCAGCAAGTCAGCTCAAAATGAGAAACTCCAGAGACTACTACTAAACGCTTCTCGACTTACTTGCTCTGGTTGACGTCTACTAATGAGCCAATCTTCGACGTTGTAAACGAGATGTGTTCATCGCCTATGACTATCTCCAATTCCTACAAATAATATTAATTGAATTGATTGAATGGAACCTGAAGATGGGAACATAATATAAACATATTAAGCTTATCTGCAAACAAATAACTGATCAACGGTGGAAAAGTGGACTGCAGAATCGATCGTTCACTCCTGTGCATCTCAGCGAATGTAACACGACACTGGCATCCAGACAGTTGAACTACGAAAATCAGCGCAGGGGCCCTCTACGTGCGACGTACCTGTCGACCGACTCTGTCCGGCTGCGGCCACAGGGCGTCGTCTTCCTGCATCACCTCACTATCCTGAATCACTCTCTTTAACTCATCCATCACAGACTTGTGAACGTAGACCTGACATGCAGCAAAGTTTATAGGCTGTAGCAGTGTATATTAGTATAGTATTATCTATTATATTAGTATATCTATCTATCTATCTATCTATCCATCCATCTATCTATCTACACATATTATATAAATATAGCAACCAATGGAATGGTTCGCGACGTGATAGCAGTCAAGAGAGCAATATGCTGACTTATAGTGGATTTTACAAATGTAAAATTCTTGGAAAGTAATTGTGATACATTTGCACAGCATGCATATGATTGAAGCAGTTGAGTATTTAAACTCCATAACAAAATCAATACAAGGTATGTCTAAAAAATACATTTCATTACTCCTTTCTACACTACACAAGGTTGCATAAGCATTATGTACCTCTTTCCTGATCATTGTGTCATTCTTGTAGTTGGAGTTGTTGGCATATCTAAGCTTCCCTGCAAATATTTTAACAAAATTAAATATGTGTATATATAATTCAAGTACATTAAAAAAGCTTATAGCCAGTACCCTTTATTCTTTAAAATGCTCTCGATGGTAGTTATTTATCAACATTAAATGTTTCAATATTAAAACACATTTTTAGATGAAATGGCCCTCAATTTATCATTAGATTCAGAGTAACAGGTAAGCCTGTGTCTTCCCTTGCTTAGGAAATAGTCTATGCTATATAATTTTTTGATACTTGTTAGTGTCCTCTACACTGCATATGGTGATAAGGTAGCTCAGGCAGATAGTGCTATGAGCCAGATTTCCCAACTACTAAGATGAGAAGTTAACAACACACCCACGTTTTACGCACTTGGAAATATTAGATTATACGAGTAAACACCAATTTAATGACAATTTCTAATACCCCGAACAGACTGTAAAATTTGATACGGTATTAAACTGTAGCGTACAGATTGTAAATTTGATCCTATGTTAAATGAGTCATCAGTTCTCAGTTCAGCTTGCCACGTCACCCCGCAGACAGCAATTGGTCAACATAAATAAGGCTATGCACATGCGTATTGCTATTTCGCACCGGGTCTGGCCTGCGTGTAGCGTACAGACGCAGCTTGGTGCGGGATAACTTATCCCGAGCAGGGACCTCCATTTGCGGGGCCAAATTGGTGCGAGTCAGTGCGTATTTGGAGCGTGATAGCGCGCGTACACACTACAAAAATTTGGCGCGCACCTGATACGCACCAGTTTAATACCATATCAAAAAACTTGCAGTCTGTACGAGGTATAATATTGTCAAGTGGCTTACACCGCATCCCGAACAAGTGGAAACCGTCCGTCAAGGCATTATTGTACTTTTGGAAGAGTTTATTACCCAAACTCAGCATGTATGACACCCAATACTCAGGGATAGAAATTAACTTTTTAACACAGGAGTCCAACGGACTCCCTACCCTCAAATAGAAGGAGTCCGCAGCAAAATGAAGGAGTCCACAGTCTGAGGTTTAAAATTTAAGATATTAACAATAAAACATGGGCTTATTGTGAAGATTCATGCGGTTGCACCTCTGCCAAATTTTCTTTGGACATTAACTGAAAAAATATGGTAATTCCGCGAGGCCGTGCTCTGGAACAAACTAGTTAGTAAGGCAAAATTTTCAGGGAGTCACACCGACTCTTGCATATGACACGGACGTTGATCAGGGAGTATTTGTCTCCGGACTCCCGTTAATTTCGCACCAGCTACTGTTTTTAACCTTACTAGAGTCAACTATACAATATTTAGGCATAGTAGTAACCCAACCAGGCTGTGTGACAAACGTCAATATACACAAGGTCCCCTAACTCTAGCAAAGACCATTTCTTGGAGCTAGGCATAGTAGGTGATTTTTTTCTTAATGGCTTTAAATTTTTTTCCATGGTTATAATTTATAAATGCCTACCGGCTACCATACCGGCATACGGCATACAAAGAGAACACTACGGCTCCGACGTCAAAGAGCTTAGATCAAGGAACACAGCCAGTCAGTCACTAGTTGGTACGGTATGTTGTACCCAAACTTGGAATCTGCACAATCTCGAGATTGTGCAGCGATTGTGCTGCCCAAACTGCGGATTCCTTAGTTTGGCTGACCAATCTCAAGATTGGGCAAACTGCGAGTGTGTGGTGTGCGTGGCGCAAACTAGGAAGATATTTATCTCATATTAAATCTTATCCAATTATTTATTATAATCATTTAATATTTATACAAAGGTGCCAAACACATTGAGGAAAGAAGGTATACGACCTTATAGTTATGATATAACATTTGAAATCCTAATAATCATATATGTTTGTGCATGCTCTGTTTACCTCTAGATACAATAATGTAACCCAAACACAGGATAGGGTTACAACGCGAGTGTATCCTTTTGTGTAGAGGAACCCCTGAGTGAATCACTCAGGGCGGTTTGCTGGTGCGTTTTCAGAGACTAGAACTTCCAAACTGAGTTTATTCTCAACACAAACCTTTCTCCGCTATCCTGGAACTTACTATATATCACAATACTCTGTATTAAACTGATATAACGTGTTACAAAAATTCGAAGTGACGAGCGGCGGATATTTCGAGCACCATTTCGGTTGACCTGTGACGTACGCATTCCCAATGCGCATAGCGTTCAGCTAACTTCGTAATTTTAATTTTAATTTTGGTCACACGTTATATTAGTTTAATACAGAGTATTGTGATACATAGTAAGTTCCAGGATAGCGGAGAAATGTTCGTATTGAGAATAAACCCAGTTTGGAAGTTCTAGTCTCTGAAAACGCACCAGCAAAACGCCCTGAATGATTCACTCAGGGGTTCCTCCACACAAAAGGATACACTCGCGTTGTAACCCTATCCTGTGTTTGGGTTACATTATTGTATCTATGTTTACCTCTGTTTGCCCAAACTGCGGATGCACTGAAATTCCAGGTTTGTGCAAGATTCCAAGTTTGGGCACAACACGGTATGGCTTGTGGTTCGGGTAGGAGTCTACATTTAGATTCATGGTTCAAGGATAGAGAACATGGGTCCCAATAAAACCAATGTCATTTACATCAATATAAATATAATTATTAATATTATATCAATATAATAGGTTAGGGTTATGATTAGGATTAGGGTTAGGGTTAAGGTTAGAATTAGAATTAGAGTTAGGGTTAGGCACATTGGTTTTATTGGGACCCATGTTCTCTATCCTTGGGCCAGATTCATTATATTTTGTAGTTAGTGGGTCTGATAGGCCTAGTGATACGGATTAAATATTATGCCGGTTCAGGGGCCACATTGATTGCATTTTGACTAGTTTCTGGAGCATTTACTCGTCTCCGAATTACATATTTGAAGGCGACTTACCATCAGGTCTGAACTCAAATTCAAGAAATTCGTGACCGAACTTTCCCTTGTGCCCAACATAATATCTTAAATAGAAATCAGTCGAAGCCATGGTGAGGATAATTTTCTCAGTAAATTTACTACAATAACGATACGCTTGTTTTCTCGCCGGTCGTATTGAGATTGTCGCTAGATTCATTTTAAAAATTTAAGCAATTTTATTTTTGATTAAATAAACTTTTACGCAAATAAACTAAATAAATGTTAGTAATAACTTTGTCTTTTTGTTAAATTTGTGCTGTAATATATTTAAACTACGGTATTTTGATTATTATTTTGTATTCTATACGGAAATGAAAACGTAGCTAAATGTCGATGGTGCTGCCATCGTTGTCAGCGGACAGCGGCGAACACGCGGGAACAGTCTTAGATGGACACGGCTCTTTGCGGATTTGATTAATAGTCCGAGACGACCGCCTATACCCGTGAAACGACGTACACGGACAAAGTCAGGCTATGTCTGATTCAGGTGACACAGAGTCAGAAATGGCGGCCTTAGTTCGCGCCGGTGACATTCAGAATAATGGAGAGATCGACAATCCTGTCGACTTTCGACGCGTTACTCCGAAAAACAAGGCCACCGTCGTTCTCGGCGCGCAGTGGGGCGACGAAGGTAAAGGAAAGGTCGTCGACATGCTCGCCACGCACGTGGACATCGTCGCGAGATGTCAGGGCGGAAACAACGCCGGACACACGGTCGTCGTCGGCGACAAGATGTACGACTTCCACCTGTTTCCGAGCGGCATCATCCACACGGCCTGCACGTCGGTGATCGGAAACGGCGTCGTCGTCCACCTCCCTGGTCTCTTCGAGGAAGCGAAGAAGAACGAGGCTCTCGGACTGAAACCGGACTGGCGCAAGCGTCTGCTCATCTCCGACCGCGCTCACCTCGTCTTCGACATGCACCAGGCCGTCGACGGACTGCAGGAGCTGCGGCGCGGGATCAAATCTATCGGCACGACGAAGAAGGGAATCGGGCCAACGTACTCGTCCAAGGCTGCACGCAGCGGCATCCGCGTCTGCGACCTCCTCGGCGACTTCCAGCTGTTCGCCGAGAAGTTCCGGAACCTCGTCGACTCGTTCCGCGGCATGTTCCCGTCGCTCGTCGTCGACGTCGACGCGGAACTCGCGCGCTACGCCGGTTTCGCGACCGAGATACGGCCGATGGTCGGCGACACCGTCCTCTTCATGCACAACGCGCTCGCCGACTCGGCGAAGAACATCCTCGTAGAGGGCGCCAACGCACTCATGCTTGACATCGACTTTGGCACGTACCCGTACGTTACGTCGTCGAGCTGCGGCATAGGGGGCGCCTGCACGGGTCTCGGCATCCCACCGCGCAACGTCGGCGACGTCTACGGTGTCGTCAAGGCATACACGACGCGCGTCGGCGACGGGCCCTTCCCGACGGAGCAGGAGAACGAGGTCGGCGGGAAGCTGCGCGACGCGGGGCACGAGTACGGGGTGACGACGGGCCGCCCGCGCCGCTGCGGCTGGCTGGACATCGTCCTGCTGCGCTACACGCACATGGTCAACGGTTACTCCGCGATCGCGCTCACGAAACTCGACATCCTTGATTCGTTCGACGAGGTTAAGATCGGCGTCGGTTACCGCAGCGGCGGCGAGACGCTGCCCAACTTCCCGGCCGACCCCGCCGTGTTGCGAGCGATAGAGGTCGAGTACATCACGCTGCCGGGCTGGAAGAGTCCGATCGGCGCGCTGCGTAAGTTCGAGGAGCTGCCGGAGAATGCAAAGACGTACGTGCGCACGATCGAGGGCCTGATGCGCGCGCCCGTTAAGTGGGTCGGCGTTGGGCAGTCGAGAGAGTGCATGATTCAGGTGTACTGAGTGTCGCACGCGTGGTTTTTCTCTCTTGACGGCGGGTTGTCGACTCGGCTCCCAAAGCATGCACAAATAGCGTTAGCGTTATATCGATTGTGGGTGCACCATTAGTGTTGATAACGTGTACGATTAACGTGGTACTCCGATTATTTGAAGTGTGGCGACAATGTTGCGATGTCTCCCGTTCTTAGCAATCTGGTTAGGATCTAATGAGCATGGTGGTGGTGATAGTGACGTGTGTCCTAGACATTCGAGCCTTCTATGTGTTGGTCTCAAGAATTCAAGAGTTCTTCTAAACATCGAGGGATGTATCACTACTATAAATACTTGGGCCCAAGGATAGAGAACATGGGTCCCAATAAAACCAATGTGCCTAAACCTAACCCTAACCCTAATTCTAACCCTAATCCTAATCCTAACACTAACCATAACCCTAACCTATTATATTGATGTAATATTATATTTATATTGATGTAAATTACATTGGTTTTATTGGGACCCATGTTCTCTATCCTTGAACCAATACTTGTATGGTACAATGTATGTATCCCATAAATTTATAATGTACCTGCATGTAACAACGTGTGAAGTGTTTGCAGTTGCCAAATCGTCTTGTTTCTAGATTTTTAGCTGTGTTGTTATCATGTAATGCAACAAACCTTCGGTTGCATGTTGTGATTAGTTGTTGCGTGGTGAGGATGCTACAATGAAACCGTTAGTAAGAATTTCACGTAATAGTATAATTTTCCTAACAGTAACTGACATCAGGTCGGAGAAGAAAGTTCTTCCGTGCTGCATGGTAAATACTTTTGCACATCAAGGTTTATTTTGTTATCACATAGACAGTAATTTTGCATACTGGGTAGGTAGATTTTGGGTTTAATCGAATATATAAAATAGCGGCTCGATACAGTACGGGCAAAATGGCAAATCTATCTATGCCCTTTACCCACTTTTTCTGCCACACCTATAGTTAGTTATAGCAGGCACGTTTCCTCTGCACTGTGTGCGAATGCTGAATACCGATAGGGCCCCTTAATAACCCCTGCGCAATCGCTCCAAGTGCAGGATCGGTTCCTTCCAGCCATTCTCGGTGGCGACACGACATTATGACGTTACAAGTAAGTGGCCACACGTAGACCTTCTGTGACAGGTCCGGGAATGGCCCTCACAAAGTGATGTCGTCGGCGATGGGTCGTTTACGGGAGATACTAAAGAGAGTAACTTTATGCTGCTTGGAGCTTTTATTCCGAGGCATTTTAGTGCAATTACAGTGCTGCATTATGGGACAGATTCCCTGTCTATAGCCACGTGTTGTTTAGCAGGTGAGAGTGCATAATCGGATGTAATAAAATTGTATATAAAAAGTTGTCTTCTGGCTATAAACGCTTCCAAGTTCCCTTTTTCACAATACCGAACATGTGTACGACTGTAATAATATAGGGCAGGGCCCAACTAAAGCTGTATCGATATACATAACGAACGGCTATGTTATTGTGTTGGGAGTAAATGCTGGAACGCCAGCTGTTTAGAAGTAAGAAAAGCCTCATTACCAATGTACACTCCCACTCGCGAAGAGAAAGCAAAAATGTCTATGCGCGGCCTCTCTACACAAGCAGGTCCAATGTTACTGGAAAAAATCAATGCCAGACGGTGGCATACCGAGTTCAGGGTATGTCAAGTTGTTGATACACGCTCTTCCAAACTGCGTCACATTAGACAGCACTAGTTGTTTATGACACGTTTACAAGACAAAACTAGAAGCATACATGTGAAAAAAAATCTTTTAATTATCGATCGTGTTCAGATAAGTTCCAAGACTTGAATGATATGAAACAGACAAAAATACTATCACTCTGGCACATCTAACTATATTGTGCTTTTACTCATCACAAAAGAGAAAGGGAATCACAACAGCACTTGCTCCACAAGCAAATGTGGAACCAACCACGTACTACTACTGCATATGTGTTCGTGTCAAAGTGCTGGCGTAACATAAGACACTGTACAGCGGTACACCACGCGTTGGAAACCCCACCCCCCCAAGCTATTTCTGAACCAATAATTCTGTATATGTATATAAATACACGCTTGCTTTAACGACATATGTAACATCGTAAACGCTGCACGCTATACGTTGCCACGCGTGAGGAGAGGACGGGATGTGCTATAGGTTTGTGCTAGTGAGTTACTCGCACGCACGCTGTAAAGAATATCAGATTATCCACACTCCCACCATGATACCATTACTAACTGTACGTCGGTTCGTCTTACTGCATAAAATCGACTCCCCTGGACCCCTAGTAAGACATACATTACACCAAGATTACACACCTACAAACTGCCGTTAGAAGAATCTGAACAGGTACGACTGACCTATGGACTGACAGAGTAATGTATGTGGCACGCGGGGGAGGGGCGAGTTATGAAGATAAATCGATACCATTAGGGCCACGCGTGTTTCAACGATCACGATTTGCCTTGGCACCCTTACCGGTACGTGGAAATATATTATACAACCTCAATTGTAAGTCACGTACGTCCCGTTTTGTCTGATTTCGACCCAATGATTTTATTTCGCTGCGATTTTTTAAAGTTCGTTATTCTGAAAAGAATACATATGCATGCAGCGATTTCAACAACGCATCAGTGATTCAGTGGTTCTCCGTATTTGCGAATGAATGAAGTCTAGAATCTAGATAGTACCTGGTAAGAAAACTCTTAAGTTTGTATGAGGATTAATGATTCCAGGAAAATCGAGTTTCGAACATGGATTGCCAATTGGTGTATAAATTCCATAAACTGACCATAAAAGGCTGGTAAATAAATGTAATTCAGTACAGAAAACGGTCATATGCCAACACCTTCCTCTGATATTGTAGCAATTCAACAGCATTCATGTAAGCATAAATCTCATGACACATAATGACGGTGGAGATTACGATAACTCACCACTCTGTGATAGAGGTGCGTCACAGGCTCAAAACGTATATGAAAGATAGATAGATTCTCTAGTTTGTTTTACTGCATAACTGCCACTCAGCGGAAATGTTGAGTGTCCTATACAGACAGGTATGTTCTAGTCTAGAGAGATGTGTGCTAATATATGAAGAATACTAGACTCTGTCAACATGATCACAGTTCATGTAAGCAAGGTGTGCTGATAACACAGCGCCCGCCACACGCACCTATAATCAATATTTTTTTTTAACCAAAACAACAATTCCAACGGAGGTACACCTACTAACTAAATACATACAAATTCTTCACACGAAAACCACATCTTCATAAAATTTACATTCAAACGTGCATAAATTTAATCGTGAGCAAAACGGAAGGCATATCTATTGTAGCTAGTCGTCTAGACAACCTGCTCATGATTCTTATACGGGTATAATAACCACGCATCGAATTCTACACCTGTCATTTCGCCTGTGCTCAACTCAATCCAACAGCTAACACTTTATAGTGAAATGAAAAACAACTGAACATAGCTATTCAGCTAATTCTTCGATAATTACATGCCAACTTGCTGCCGAGGCCAGCAACAGCAATCATGCAGTATTGTGAAATGGAACTAACTTCGATACAGCATAGAAACCTTCATTACGTCACTATTATGACTTGTTCCCTTTGAGTTTCTTCATGATGTCTCTCTGTTCCAGTGCCGCACGCCTCTTTCTCTGCGAAAAAGAGCAGAAGCGCTGAATAAATACTCAAAACATTAACACATTGATTCCACCCCTTGCCTTCCACATCATCGATTGTGAATAATGTTGTTATTCGTGTGTGCATGCACGTGTTTGAATTCTCGTGTAGAATTTTAGTATTTGTGAAGTCAAATCGAAGGTTCAGTTACCGTTTAGTTTCATTCTCAATCTTATCTGCTATTCTCTCTGCATGGTTACACTACTCAGCTAACTAAATATTGAAACAACTAGTATCTAGTAGCATCACGTAGTCACTAGTCTGCGTGCACTCGTTCATACAAAGTCTAATAGCTGGTGCACCTATCTCCTCATGACTGGAGATCTAGAGATGCTGGCACGGCAATAAATACCCCGCCAAGACGCTCCTATCGGTTTTTGTTTCGGCATCCAGCATTTACATTAATTCTGCTTCGCACACTGTATAACACACTTGCCCTTTGAATAACCTGAATTCCTCTGCCCCCCCCCCTTCCCACACGTCTATCGTCGAAAAAATTTCTCCCAATCCACTAGGTGATTCCTTCTCGCTATTTCGCCCGTACACCACACCGCAGACCCCTCACACGCACAAATTCAACTCTCATGTGCTGCACTGCCACGCGGAAGGCACTCGAAATAGTCGGATCATCATTAATAATAGGCTGCGGTGGGAGTTTCACGTTACCCTACGTTAGAGCTGCATGAGGGTGCACACAGCCGGCGCGTTTTGCCGCTCTCATATAACGCGCCGTGGCTGTCGGAAAAACTGACTGATCCGGCGTGGTTTCGTTACAGGATGTTTTCACTGCGCGGCGGAACGCGGCCCACATTAGCTTACGGGAAAGAGTGATCTAAAGAGCGTATTCATCTACGTTGTCCCTGCACCGACCACACCTTGTACTATCCCCCCCCCCCGTGCTCACATAAATTGCTATCACGTGTAGCGGAGGGAGGGCATAGCTATGACATTTAGAGGGCGCGGTGTGGCGGTATCCGCGTAAATGATCTCCCGCGATGCTACCTTAATCTACCGCTGCACTTTCATTTCTATGACTATCGTTGCAATTTCTACGTTTCTGCGAAATCTAAGCCTTTTCGGACAGACACTGAGCAAAATGTGACCAGACGGCTGTTTAAATGAGACCGATGGTAGCTAAAGATAACCCAAGGAGAAAATGGAGGGTCCAGTGAGTACCAACGACTCCTGTAGTAGCACAGACGGTCAAGGGAGATAGCATGCAGCTCACAGAACAGCTACGTGCAACACGAAAAAACACACCAACGATCGCATCGCACACGCACACACATACAAATGGACACTCAAGTGCTGAATGAAAATCAATTTACGGAAACGAAGAGGCAAAGAAATCTCTTTCACGTTAAAACGCGAACATTACGAGCACAAGTTAAGGCACAGCGACTGCGCGGAAATCACACAAGGCCACAATAAAAAAAATATTTGTTTGCCCTCACCCGACCCAGGCTGAAAAGTTTGGGTAGGTAGGTAGGCTTTTTTTTCTTTTTTTGAGGGGGGTCTTTTTACAAATTCAGCATGGTGTCTACGTGCTCGGGTGTGCTTGTGTGGAGATACCTTTTATGTTGAATGTTTGTTTTGCTTGGTACATATAATGTATTGCCTACAGATTTATATTATGTACAGTAATACAATTTGTAAAAAAAAACATAATGGGAAAGATCAATAACATTTTTTGAGTCGGGCCCTTTTCGGCCGGTCGGTCGGGTGAAGGCAAACAAACAATATTTTCTTTATGGCCCAAACTAAAAATAAAGCGAGCCCAACGCGCCGATATCGGCTGCGCGGCCGCTGGAAACTAGAGAAAGAAGAGAGACAAAAAGGACGATCATTACCGAGGGACTAATAGTATTTCTATCCCAGGCTTCTATACTTTCAAACAAGTTTGCCCTTACACTGGGATGCTCAGCATTCCCAACTACGTCAATTATTTCCGATATCTTCCTAGTTTTTCCCGGTGAGTCCCCGCCAGCCTCACCAGACGTGCTGGGCGTGGTTGTGGCGGCGGCCGAGGCTGGCAGGTTTAAGCTCTGCAACGGAACAAAAGCGCAGGTAAGACAGAATACGACGCACACGAACATTCACATTCAGCTTACCGACTCTGTCAGTGCCTGCATGCAGAACAGAACAGAAATCTTGAGTCAACACACACATCACGTTACATTCGCGGATGCGATTTCGAAAACTAACCAACTATTTGTGTTGTATTTCGAAAACTGACCCCATCGAGTCAAGTTCAGGAATGTTTATAAGGTGCGCGTGTGCGCAAGATCCCAACTTTGTGTCAAGCTAAAGTCTTAGTGTCAAAATTACCATAAAAACTGTTGATGTTAATAGTTAATGTTAGAAATTGCACATACAGTGTATGTTAGAATTCGACATACACTAAATGGTATTATGGGCAAACATGCATAAATTATTTTGTAACATAATTAAATTCAGTTCAAATTCGAATATACAATAAGCATATAATAATTATAAATACGTTATTTCTCCATAAATGCACAAATATTAAGAGTTGCTATAGTTTCATAAATTTTCTTATATAACTGGAAGGATACCAATATTGCATGAGTGAAGTTGCAAGTTTCTTTGCAAGTTGCAAGTTTCTTTATCAAATTTATTATTTTATGATAGCAAAAATTAAAAATGCTCCCATAACAAAATATGCACTGTACTGCAGATAAGCTCCAGTAAATTTCCTTTGCCCCTGCATGAGGTATGATTTAAATGTATACTAACTACAACTTACAAGTTAGTTAGTTACTAAAAAGTTATCTAATGCTCTGCAATCATCAAAATTAGGTCTAAATTGGCCCCCTAGAAATAACAGAAAAAGCTAAAAAGTTAAGACTACTTATCACTTTGATGATAAAAAAAGTACAAGGTGGTTGTTTTCCCACAAATAAACCTAAAAATTGTAAGGAATGTAGAGAGAACAAGAGCACCATCTGTTGTCGGAGTTTGTAAAAACAGGAAATTCTTCACTCGCGTATGGTTTCCTCTTTATTTACATGGTAACATAGCACTGATTTTTGCCACTGCTAAAATATCCTACAGAAGAGTTACTCTTGGTTGGAGCATGTTTTCAATGCTAGCTATTCAGAAACAAGTGCCGCAGAGCGACAGCGCTCAACTGATGTGTACTGTAGCCGGGTACTCTTCTGATAAACTCACTGGCAACCGAATCAAGTGCGCCCTCCCGCCACCGCATTCGCGCTCAGAGCATATATCTCAGGGGCGGATCCAGGATTTTTGAAAAGGGGGTGTCCAGGAAGAAATAAAAGACACTTTTTCCTGCTTACTTTTTCTGGTGTTTGGAGGGACACTTTGGAGGGGTTTGGGGAACCTCCCACAAGATTTTTTTTTTAAATTGGTGCATTCTGAGAGCATCTGAGCAGTAATTTTGATTTCTAGAATGCAAAAAATTATCAGATCCGGTCCCCCGGAAGCCTGCGGACCCCTCTTTGCCCATTTCTAGGTTTTTATAACGAATTTACATATATATAAGTAAATCTTTATCAGAAAAACTAGCACTAAACAAGATTTTTTTATGGAAACAATATAAGAGAAGTGTGTGTGTGTGCGCGCGCGCGCGCGCGTGCGTGCGTGTGTGTATGCTTTTTTCCCCTTTTTTGTGGTAAAAAGGGGGGGTCCGGACCCCCTCGACCCCCCCTCTGGATCCGCCCCTGTATCTAAGATACTACTAATACAGATCTAAAATCTATGATAAGCTTTGCTATACCGGTAGTACAGTAATAAATATACACCTGTGTAACTCTAATGACTTCGCTATATTAACATGTTATCATGGATATGCGTCGAGCGCGAGCGTAGTGGTGGTGGGAGGGTGTGGGAGGGTGGTGGGGGAAGGGAAAGGGGAGGTGGAGGTGGAAGGGAAGGGGGGGGCTCTAATAGCAAAAGCAGTTCAGTCCTTTGTTAACACTGTTACAGTCAACATATCCATGTTTAACCCTCCTCTTGAGGGTCAAAAAGTTATCAGACACTTACTCTTCGCACGTCAGAGGAAAGCACATTTCATGGTCCTTTCAATAAAGTGATAAAAATGGTAGGTCCTTGCTGAAACAAAAAAGTTTTGCACTCGGTCCGTTAGACCATGTGCTCAGAAAATGTCTGATATCTGACCTTTCCCCCACTGCCCTTTGACCTGTGACCTCTAATTTTGCGCTGGTGATGGGTTTCCTCCCCATCACACTATACATCGAATATTGAGAGCGTAGGTCAAGCCGTTGAGATTTGTGGCGCAATTCCGTATTTCCTCCTATACCTTAAGTTAAGGGGGAAATATTCCCCCTCCATTGACACACCTTGACCTTTGACCCTTGACCCCCAAATTCGACATCCCGAGTCCTTTTCGCGATCCCCCCCTCCCCCGACGTCTCGAATATCAAGACCAGGGCTCGAATTAACCAAATTGCCGTCGGTCCCCCTATCAATCGCCGTACTGCCCCTGAAAATCCAACCCGACCGACGGCAGTGTCCTGCCTTGCCCTTTTCTGTAATTGCCGTCGGTGCCTCTGGCTAGACTGGTTCGCGGCCACACTGTTTGTCGTAGAGCGTGTACATTGTCTAGCAGAGAGTGAGGCCGGATACCAGCCTACCCTTCGGCAAAAACAATAACTGTAAACGTGGCTTGCTGCCAACCGCTGCCAGTAGACGATCGATAAATCGTGCGCCTGCGTATGCCCGTGGTAGAACACGAATATTTAAATGCTGCACGTGGACTCGGCCCGCACGCGATTTAAAGCGCGGGAAACAACGCTCGCGCAAGAATGGCCAGCTGTGATCTGTATGGTGTGTAACTTGCTAAGTGCAGTAAATTTAGAGAAATTTTAGTAGAATTCATACGATGACACAAAGTTTTCCATAACAATGGTCTAGGTCTGTGTTGTATTATCATAATTATCTGTTCTTGTGTCAACAAGTTATCAGCACTGGCATGTGCTGCCACCTATGGAGGTTGAGGAAAACTAAATAAACATGGCTGGTTTCTGTTAACGCAAGGCTTTTGTCCTACTCATTATTTGTGTCTAATTAACGCCCACAAGATAAACCTCCTGACTCAACAGTCTGGGCTAGTGAAAGTTAGGTCAGGGCTAGTGGTTTTCGTCAGTTACTAGCCCGATGGTCTAGTGAAATAAAAAGTTAACGTTGAACCCTGTTACTGTACTTCCAATAGTAGAGGTTGATGTATTAATTTGTTATGAGTTTTTCTTTATTTTACAAAAGTGCCTTGGTGCCCTTCTCAAATTTTGAGAGTTGCCTTGATGCCTTTTAAAATTGCCTCGGTGCCCATCCATTTTAGAGAAAATTCAAGGCAATTTCTCACATGCCCCAAAAAAATTGCCTCGTCACTTAATTCGAGGCCTGATCAAGACCATACGTCGAGCGGTTAAGATTTGTGCCCAACTGTTGACGGACGCACGGACAGACGCATAGACGGATGGACAGACAATCATGCAATTCTACAAGCTGCATCTGACTTCGTCAGCTGAGCTAAAAATAGCACACTTATGTGATACAGTGTAAAAAAATACACACGTAGCTGACTATTATCATAATCTAGCTAACATTAATGGAAGATCATAATTTTTATGTGTCCCCCACCCATTCTTCTAAGGAAAACATGCCATTTAGATTTGCTTAAAGTTTCGGATCACCCACACAAGACTAAGGTGAATATTTTGAACATTTGCTACTACCACCAAGATCAATAACAAATCTGTGACTGATACAAAGGATTGTATAATATTTAGATTGTTGTAAAATATTACGCTTACATTCCCAGTAACATACGAAACTAACATCCCTGTGTAGCGTGGCAACCATTGATGAGTATACACTGTAAGCAAGGGAGTAAAACCTACCCCTGCACCCAATAACAACAATGGAAACTGCGCACGACAGCATCGAACCCACCGACCGCACCTCCGTTAACGCCGTGTTTTCGCGGCCGCGCCGATCGGACGTTCTCTTGTTTACTTACGGCGAGTCTGCCGGGTACGAGGGCCTCGAGCCGGTGCTTGAGCGTCTGCACCTCGAATTCGCAGTTGGCGTGAGCTAGCTTCAGCTCATAGAGCAGCACCATGTCGCAGCGCACGTCGTTGAAATGCGTCGCCACCTCCTCCGTCGGCATCGGACTCTGCTCTGCAGCGACAAATCGCACGGGGCGTTAGTAATATAAACACCAATCACTGTCGGTGTCATACATTTAGTGAGTGATCGATGTTAGGAATATAGCTGAAAATCATGGCGGGTATTAGAAATATAGGCACCATTCACAGCCATTGTTACAAATATAGCAACCAATCATAAAGGGTACGGGGAATACTTTTAAGGCACCTGCAAACTATCTTAAAATTAACGCATTTCATACTTAGTTGAAAAGTAATCTTAACTGGTAATATTAACTGGCAGAAAATATTTTTACCGATGCCCAGTTCTTCCAGGAGTTGCTCAATTGCTTTACTTTTTTTCTGCCCGAGGGAGGTTGGTAGCTTCATCTGAAACGAAAAACATAGATGCAATACATGGTTGTAATTATGTGAACAAATCATAATACAATGTGATAATCATTATGTATTGTGCCTCTTAAGCTGCGTTCACATGAGGATTTCAGTACCGTACTGAGCGTTCACACGATAAAAATATTCAAGACTTATACGCGGCCTCCCAAGTACCATACTGAAATACGAGGCTTATTCGGCGCGGAAAGTGATTCCGCGCTGAAACAACTGAACAAACCGTGCTGGCCGCGTATTGTCTGTCGTGTGAACGCAATTCGAGGCCTCGTAAGCCGTGAAACTGTAGTACGCTGTAACATTGATACTAGGCAGTGGAGTGTCGTTTTTCGCTTAAGGCTCATGCCATTGAAAATAATTCTCCGAATTTCTTTTTGATAATCGTCTTCATCACCAAAGCATTCGTAATGTTCATCTGGATCATCATTTTGTGTAATTTTACTGAAAAACTGCCACAAATAACTGACTTTCATGGGCGCCGCCATCATGAAAAACACTTCCCTCTAACCGAGAAATTATTTATTATACCTAGCCAGCTAAGCCTCGATTCCCGTGTGAACGCTGCGGGTTGTGTTAGCACTGTATTTCAGCCGAATTCAGCACCAGATAAGTACGGAACCAGCGAGGCCGTAAATCTCGTGTGAACGTAGCTTTATAGTCAGACAATTTTTTAGAGAGAGAGAAAGACAGAGAAGACAGACGAGAAAATACAAATGAGAAGTGAGAGCTAAAGAAAGAAAGAGAGAGGGAAGTGAGGAAAAACCTGTACATATGGAAAGCCGCAGGAATGCAATAAACTCACCCTGTGGCTACGAAGGGTCACTCCTGACGTTTTGAACTCTGGAAACTTAATTCCAGTTGTATCTGGAGTGGTCTGAAAAGCAGAATAAATACAGATAACTGACATGAACATCAAAACAATCTGAGACAAAAGTAATGACAAACAATGAGACTATACAAAGGGTTTCTTCTGAAGGAAAATTAGACAAAGGAGGTAATGGCCAGTTTGGGAAAAAAACGGGCATGATGGATTCAAAGGCATGCCGCAGGCACGCACGCAGAGGTTGCAGGCGGACAAATATTCCAGAATAACTCTAAACATCAACTCAGGTGCACTCTAAATATGCCAGAAGCACGTGGTGATCTATTTATTTTTGGGTTGACACTATTTTGACAACGGCGGGTAAATACATGAACATTTTCACAACGGCGATGTTAAATTTGACAACGGCGGTGCGTCACTGTGCCTCTTATGTATAAGAAATCCTGTATACCATATTATTCAAGTGCCTATTCAAGTGCAACTTTTTCATTTAGGGTATATATATTCTATTTTTATTATGTGGCTTTCAATAAACTTCATCTCGGCTGCTTGGCAGACACTGATGTAGAAAACTTTCATAATTGTTCCACAGGAGCCCACAAACCCTTCCTAAACCGTGCAGCACGCCCTCCCCCAAAGGAGCCAGCACTCACCGAGGCCTCGCCGGATGTGACCGTGGCGCCACCTTTCGACAGCTTGTGCGCGACCATGTGTTTCTTCGGCTGCTTTTTCTGCAGGCGGCGGTCGGAGTTGTCTGCGGCGCTGATCAGCTTCTGCAGGTCCTGCGCCTTCTTCTCGCGCTCGCGCTTACGCTGCTCTATCTTACGCAGCTCCTGCATCAACGTCTCCTCCTCCTCGACCTGTCGACAACGAGAGGCGAACGCGTGAATGAGAGCAGAAAGGAGGACGTGTGAACGAGAGGAGAGGAGAGAGAGAGCGCGTGAATGAGAGGAGAGAGGAGGACGTGTGAACGAGAGGAGAGGAGAGAGAGAGCGCGTGAATGAGAGGAGAGAGGAGGACGTGTGAACGAGAGGAGAGGAGAGAGAGAGCGCGTGAATGAGAGGAGAGAGGAGGACGTGTGAACGAGAGGAGAGGGAGCAGATACGAGAGGAGAGAGGAGGAGAGGGAGAGAGGAAGAGGAGAGAGGAGAGAAGGAGAAGAGGAGAGAAGGAGTAAGACGGAGAGCTAGGAGAGAAGGAGAAGAAAACACGTGAAGGAGAGAAGAGAGGCAGAGGCGAATAATGGTAACGAGGAGAGAGGAGAGAGGAGAAAGCAGCAGTGAACCCGAGAGCAAGAAGCAGGACGGAGGAGAACCAACCGTGAAACAGCGGAGTGATGAGAGGAAGAGGA
>NW_014577555.1:41259-65688 GCF_000485595.1 Priapulus caudatus | reverse complement strand
CACACGGTAGAGCGTCGCGTCGAATGAAGGAGAGGAGGCAGCGACTCTTCAGCTCTGTGAATGCAGTTCCCTCGACCTAACACGACTCCCTCCGCCGCCCTACTCGATCGCTCATACGTCGGAACGCGCTGAATTCGATATGGAGTGGCAGATGCACGCACGGTCACTGCCGTCACTCGTGTCTCGAAGCGAGAGGACAGGAGCAGAGGGGTCATCCACTGCCGTGAGATGAGAGGAGAGAAGAGAGAGAGGGAGAGAAGCGCGTTAACAGAGAAGAGAGAGGAGAGATCGGGTGCTAACGGCCCGTCCTCGCTCTCAGACTGTCGGATTCATGTCAGAGGCTACGTCAGAGAGAAGGAGATCTACGATGATAGAAGCCGGTAAACGCGTGACACTCAGTACACGAGACAGCAGAGGAGAGAGAACAGGCGTAAACGAGGAGAAGAGAGGATAGAGGCGAAATCACGTGACACGTCTAGAGGAGAGAGGAGCGAACAACTGTGAACGAGAGGAGATGACGCGAGAGAGGTAACTACCACGTGAACTCGAGAACAGAACAGGCGAATCCACTCTCTATAACCGAGAGCTGAGAGAGGAGAGAGGAACCTTCGTCTCCAAGTAGACGCCGGAGTCAGCGTTTAGCGATAGGGGACCACCGTCACCGAGCATCCCCTCCCCCACCGCACCCGCCGCGCCACACCAGCTCGCCAACGCGAGCCACCCCGCACGAGAGGCCACGCCCTCAAGCCCCCAGGAGAACAGGTGAACGAGACGGAGAGAGAGAGAGCGACGACTCATCGTGAACGAGAGGGAAGAGGAGCAACACGCTCGCCCCCCGCCCACCACACCGCCCACGACCGCACACCCCCCCCAGCAGGCACCGCCCCCACGAGCGCCCAGACCAACCCACCGCTGACCCGCAGAGAGAGAGGAGAAGCAGGTGAACGCAGAGGAGAGGCAGGAGAGAACGGGAGGCACACGGGTCTTCGGGGCTGAACGGAGAAAAGTTCGTCGCATGTGTATGAGCAGAGGCATGCAGGTGGATTGCGAGCAGGATGAGAGGAAAAGGACAGGAGGACAGCGTTTGAAATGAGGGCAGCGGAGGAAGGGAGGAGAGCGTGGGAGCGTCAAGCACGTCGAACCGCAGAGGCTAGGAGAGGCAAAGACACGCGTGTAAGAGAGCAGGCGAGAGATGGAGAGCGAGGAGCACACGCCAAGGACAGGCGGCAGTGAACGAGAGGAGCGAGGAGAACAGGGTTTGAACGAGAGCGAGAGAGGAGAAAGCGAGACATACACTGTAGAACGAGAGGAGAGAGGGCAGAGAGCGAGATGGAGAACTAGGTGACGGAGAGGAGAGGAAGTCAGCTAGGCAACACGCGGTGAACGAGAGGGCGATAGAGGAAGAAGACGAAGCTCAGCAGACGGAACCGGGCAGGCTCCGGGTGAATCGAAGAGGAACAAAGAGGAGGCGTCGAGAAGAACACCTGTGAACGGAGGAAGAGGTAGGAGATGCGGCGGAAGCGTACCATGAGACTATGTGCGAGAGAGAAGGAGGGAGAAATGGGGAGAGGAGAACGCGTGAGCAAAGAAGAGATAGAGCAGACGGAGAGAGGGTAAAACAACGGCGCGAGGTTGAATGACGACGAAGTCAGGAGAGAAGAACAGAGTAAAAGATAAGAGAGAGAGAGAGGAGAAAGAGAACGCGTGGAACGAGTAGGAGGGAGGGAGGACGTGTACGAGATTGAGCACGACGGAGAAGCTAGATGAGACGAGAGGGAGAGAGGACGTGATGATAGCGAGTCAACAATGTGAAAGCGCGAGAGTGAGAAGAGGCAAACATAGTGAAACGAGTAGAAGCGAGAAGAGGGAGGGTAGTAGTGAGAAGTGGCCAGGTGATCACTCGAATTAGGGAACAGCTAGTATATGGGAGTAAGTTGGAGGTTCGACTAAAGCACGTGGACGAGAGGAGAACACGTAACGAGAGAGAGGTACGAGACAAGATTATCTGCAGCAGGAGGCGTGAAACAGGTGCAACGAGAGGACCGGAGAAGAAGAGCGGGAAAGAATCCGAGGAGTAAATTTGCGATTAGAGCGAGGCCCACGAATAGATGCCAGGTCAGAAACATAACGATAGAAAATTAATAATATAAACGAGCGATGACTTAGAGAATGAAAAAAAGGTGGAGCATTGAAGTGGCACTAGGTGAATAATAGATGGTATACAGGTTATTCTGAACATACGTTGAACGACAGTAAAGAGGGCAAGACAGAGGTGGAAAAAGCCCGACCGTCGTGTCATAGATACTCAGAGCGATCGGAGCAACGACGTAAGCGAGAGAAGCTTGAGGAGATGAGGTAGAACATAGCTGAACGTTGCAGTGAGAGAGGGAGTATATTACGAGATCGAACACGTAAGCGAGAGAGAGAGGAGAGACGGAGAGGAGGAGAGAGGAGAGAGAGACAGGAGAGAGGAGAGTGGAGAGAGAGCTAGACGCGCCAGAGCGAGCGAGCACGAAAAGGAGTAGGAGGTAGAGGTCAAGACGAGACCAAACGTAAGAATTACGAGAGAAAAGATAGAGAGGAGATAGCGGACGATAAGTGAACGACAGGAGATGAGGCAGAGAGGAGAAACAGGTGAATCGAGAGAAGAGATGGCGAGGAGAACACCCGTGAACGAGAGGAGAAGAGAAGAAGAGGCAAACACGGGGACGAGAGCAGAGAGGACGAACACGTAGAATCGAGAGAATAATGAAAGAATACTAGGTAGAGTTGAACACGAGAGGAGAGAGAAGACACAGGTGAAGAGAGGATGATAGTTACGAGGTGAGAGAAGAAAGTTGTACTAACACGTGAATCCTCGGGCCTTCGTATATTCGGTACGAGAGAGGAGAAAGGAGCAACAGGTGAACGCAAGAAAGGCACCTGGGGTGTAGTGCGGCAGAAGAGGTTAGGAGGCGAACGACGGTCGGGAACGCCGATGAGAACAGCTGTGGAAACTAGTAGGAGAGAGGAGAGTAGGAGAACACGTGAACGAAAAGAGATGGAGAGAGGAGACAAAACGAACGAGAGGAGAGAGGAGAAAGGAGAACACGTAAACGAGAGGAGAGAGGAGAGAGGCGAACGCGTGAATGAGAGCAGAGAGGAGGACGTGTGAACGAGAGGAGAGGAGAGAGGGGAACGCGTGAATGAGAGAGAGGAGAGAAAGGAGAGGAGAACGCGTGAAAGAGAAGAGAGAGGAGAGAGGGGAACGCGTGAATGAGAGAAGAGAGAGAAGAACGAGTAAAAGAGAAGAGAGAGGAGAAGAGAACGCGTGAAAGAGAGGAGAGAGGAGAACGTGTGAACGAGATGAGAGAGGAGAACAGATGAACGAGAGGAGAGATGAGATAGGAGAACAAGTGAACGAGAGGAGAGAGGCAAACAAGTGAACGAGAGAAGAGAGGAGAGAGGAGAACAGGTGAACAAGAGGAGAGAGGAGTGAGGCGAACACGTGGACGAGAGGAGAACACGTGAACGAGAGGAGAGGAGAGAGAAGAGAGGTGAACACGTGAACGAGAGGAGAGAGGAGAGAGGAGAACAGGTAAACGAGAGGAGAGATGAGAGAGGAGAACACGTAAACGAGAGGAGAGAGGAGAGAGGAGAACACGTGAACGAGAGGAGAGAGGAGAACACGTGAACGAGAGGAGAAAGGAGAACACGTGAACGAGAGGAGAGAGGAGAACACGTGAACGAGAGGAGAACATGTGAACGAAAGGAGAGAGAACACGTAAACGAGAGGAGAGAATAGAACATGTGAAGAAGACCAAACATCAGCAGGCATGAATGATAGGAGAGAGAGGAGACATGTTGACATTGTTTGAGAAGACAAAGGGAGATATTTAGAGAACGCATAAAAGAGCCACGGGCGAAGAGAGCCAAACACATAAGCGAGAGGAGAGAGAGCACGTGAAAGAAGCAAAATAGGAGAACACGGGAACGAGACAAAGATACCAAGGATCCCATGTTGTAATGTTCCCCTCTTTGTTTCACACTAAGTGTTGTCAAAAATTAAGTGATAACCATTCTGTGAAGGAAATATTTGCCTTGGTGCACTTTAAATTAGCCATGGTGCTCTGGTAGTCTTAATTAAACCTGCCTTGCCCTAAAGAGTGAATATTCTAACCCGTCGTACTTACATCTTCCTGAGTTCTATTGTAGAGCTTCTCCAGCTGCAACTTTCTCCGTCGATCATGATCTGCATCAAACATGAAGAGCTTCGCTTCAGGGCCCGGTAGCGCCCTCATCTGGTCAAAAACAGCATTAAAACGATTACTGCGAGATATGTTTACATCTGTGAAAAGTAGTTACTTACGTGTGAGTGTGTATGTATAACTAAATATACATGTCTCTGCGTGCTTGTGTGCATGCCTGTGTGATAACACATTTATGCGTATGTTTACACCAATTAGACAATAATATTATATCAATCACACTAATAACCACGTAAGACTATATGTTTCTCCAATAATAACTTTCGTATGTTTTCCATACATGGCCAATTTAGAAATTAAATCCATACATACCTTTGCAAGCACATTACTGATATGATAGTATCTCTCTTTAAGATCTTCTACAGTTCTGTCTGGATATCGCTCCCTGTCATAACGATCCTTTATTATGATAAACCTGAAGAAAAGCAAATACAAAAATTAGCGAAACGAGATACATAATGTTCCATTGCTGCCAATTTCTAATGGAAATGCTCCAACAAAAAAACTACGCTAAACGTGTTTACAAGTTTCTGCAAAGTTAAAAAACAAACATTTCCGTCTTTTAATGACAACCTCTCTCGTGCTCGTACCAAAACTACTGCATTACACACGTATAAAGGCCAGTAAACACCAAGCAAAAGTTTGCACGCAACATATCGCATGTGAAATTTTAGCACAACCCATCGCGCGTTATACTTTCGCCCAACACGACGCACGTGAAATCTCCATGTGCAACATTTTGCAGGTGGAACTTTGGGTGGTGTGGTGCACAGCACAGGTGATGAGACGAAGGCTACGTACCTGAGATCGAACCTCCGACACAGACCAAACAAGTGGTCGGTTTCCTCACGCGTCCAGTTCTCGTCGTGAAGATGCTGCTGGTACTCCAGATCCGAGTACGTCGGCACCGGAACTTGCTGCCAAGCAGACGACAACGAACATCACTATACATATATATATATATATACGCACGTCTTATATGTCTATTGCTGTCAAGCAGATAAAGAAACATGAATTTTTGTATATTCCATATTATATAGTATATATGTGTTCAGATGTATTACACTGAAATGTAACACACGTGAACGTATCCATACTATCAAGAGCTAATAAATACCTAGAGTGTACAACAGGAAAACGGAGAAATAGTGCTATTTCATGGCAATATTATTCTACTTTGCCTACGAGGCTAGAATAATATTATGGTATTGCATTAAGCAGCATTCTTTGCTCTCTAAAACAAGACCAACCGCTTGTCACTATGATACTCCTAGGCCGAGATATTGGCTCATAAAGCTCCCCTCCCATAGGCCTCACGCCGCCTCGCATCCAGATTATTCCCGAACCTTCTCGCGCTTAACGATTCTGGCTATCGTTTTCCGTCGCCGCTTGGAGCGCTGATAATTGATGTCACATGCCCAAATTTGGTACTCTTACTACACCATAGTAACTGAGCAGCGTTGTAGAGAATTCATTTAGAAAACATTGCCGGCTCCATCATTACAGGCATTAGCCATGCTAGGAAAGGTAATCGGAGATAAGGGCCTAGGTGATGCCCCCGAAAGTCACCGATGATAACCGAAACGCCATTCATTCATAAAGTCATCGCGGAAAAAACCGAACTTTTACGAAGCGACTTTCTTAACCCGCAAAACGCGAGAAGGTTCGGGAATAATCTGGATGCGAGACGGCGTGAGGCCTGTAGGAGGGGAGGTTTATGAGCCAATATCTCGGCCTAGGAGTATCATAGTGACAAGCGGTTGGTCTTGATTTAGAGAGCAAAGAATGCTGCTTAATGCAATACCATAAAATTATTCTAGACTCGCAGGCAAAGTAGAATAATATTGCCGTGAAATAGCACTATTTGTCCCGTTTTCCCGTTGTACACTCTAGGTATTTATTAGCTCTTGATACTATACATTACATAGTATACATGAGTTCATGTGTATTACACTGAAATGTAACACACATGAACGTATTTATACTATATATATTATAAATTATACATATGTTCATGTGTGTTACACTGAAATGTACCACACATGAACGTATTGATACTATATATATATTATATAGTATGCATACGTTCTTGTGTATTACACTGTAAAGTTTTATAATTGAAGTAAAAGTGTCTGGTCTTATTCCCGAGGTGAACATGGGAGCGGGGTGAGCTCATCTCCATTCTTATTGGCCATGTGTATCATTCTTAGATAGAAAAAGTGGTATTTGCGAGGAGTGAGCACGATTCTCATTGGCTCACCCAAGACACGTTAACCTATCTATCTCCAGTATAGGCTGTCAACAGTATTTCACAATAACTATGCTATAAGAGGTTTAATACCTTTATACGATTTCTAAAGATTTTTACAATTTTTTACGAGTTTTTAATGTTACAAGATTGAGCCAATATTGACCAACACTTACTTTATTGAAGCGGGAGAAGGCGTAATCTTTCCCCTCATCCACCATCCGTCTCCAGTGGTAAAACACAGCTCCATCCTACATAAAACATCACCGGAGTACGTAAGAACAACTTCTTTTTTCAGGACCACATGTGGAGAAACTCGAGCATTATTTAGTGCGTGCATCTTTTATCACCTACCTTCCTCGCCGGATTGTGGAAGGGCATCCACTTCCATGGCCGGACTCTGCTACGGCCGATCTTGGCTTTCGCCTGCTTGTACCCGGTACTCGTATCGCTCGGCAACAACGGCGGAGCATCCCTGTAAGATAAACGACGACGCGCTAACGATTACGTGTGTTCTCGCTTCAGTAATACAACCTAACAACGTACGAACGAATGTTCCTACACAACCCGCGATCACGAAAATGAAAGTGCAACTGTTGTGACGGTTTCGAACACGGGGATATTCAGCTGTGATTTAATTTTAGGTTTGATGTCAATTTCTAGGTTCAACCGACGTATTAACAAGCCATTTTACTTGAAATTATCGATAGGATGTGAACACTGTACAATAATCTTTCTCTCAATCATTGCATACTAATTTTTAAAATCATTCTTTTTACAAATTTCAGAATGCTTTTTGTATAGAACTTCAAGATGTACTGCAAACTAAATTCCTGTCTCCTCTCTCTAATCAGATATAAGCATATGTAAGTACCTTGGGTCTGTGAACAGTAAGCCCCATACTTCTCTGTGCATTCCTTGGGGCTTCTTGAATGTCTTCTCCTTCTTAAAAACTTTCTGGAATTCACATAAATAGCGTGTGTATTTAGCCGTGTATTTTACGTACTATTACACAATTACGCTGGATGTTTAGTTTGGATTTTTTGAACTTCAAAATCACACCTGGATTTTAAGATCACTCTCTAGAATATCTCCACACCAAGCTAGGGAAAGTTTTGTGTTAGACAGAATCTATTTAATTGCAGTAAACTAACTATTGATATCTTACTTGTTTCTTGTCATCGCTGAATAGGCTTTCCTTGGTGACAGGTTGTTGTTCCGGCAACTCGATCTCCAAGATTTCCCGCACATCTGCACTCGTCATCTTGCCTATTTAGACGCTACTGAAATACAGTTAATTATAACATTGCATTTTCTATTGATAAACATTAAACAGCTATAGATTTTTCGATTTCTAACTTCTTTGAACTTAGACGGAGCCTACCTTATTTTAATGACTACCGTTTTTTTACCGTTATCCTCTTGCTCTTGGTCCCCCTGATGGGACATAAGATAAGGCTGCTTTAATGATTAAATACCTATAACTTAAAATTATAGAATTGTTTTATTCACAATACTAGTATAGTTATATTGTTGTAGAGGTGATGAGTTTTCGAACAGTGTGTTATTTCAATGAGAGGCTGGGTCTACTGTTTTGGCGTTAAAAGTAGGCATGGTCTCGCAGCAAAACACATAGATATACCTACTGTGAGCTCGTCCATGTTGTAAAAATTTACTACAACTTATTTGTATTGCTACTTTCACATTTCTTCATAAAATATAAAAGCAATTACTTCTTGCTACGAATGTAGCACCACAAGATGTTTACATAGTGTGTACACATCCGGTATACGGCCGAGCGAACGTTGTGCTGTATTAAAGCCACAATATGCGCATATACACGGCAATTTCTCCAGTACTAGACTAGCAAATACTTCGTGACATGCATAATCACACGGCCCAAGGATAGAGAACATGAGTCCCAATAAAACCAATGTGCCTAACCCTAACCCTAATTCTAATTCTAACCCTAACCCTAATCCTAACCCTAACTTATTATATTGATATAATATATTATATTTATATTGATGTAAATGACATTGGTTTTATTGGGACCCATGTTCTCTATCCTTGAACCAATCACACTACCTTATGACAAAATAAACTCTAGTTCCTCCCATTTCACTGCGCGTTTGCTTAAAACCCACAAGAAAAAGGTGCGAAATCTGGTAATCTGGCGCCAACGCCGAATTGTTTGCCAAGCAATTTCGCCCCGAATCGGTTAGATGATGTCACATGTTGCTACAGGTGTTGAGCAGAGAATATAGTCGTTTACATTTTAAGATAGTTGTAGTATTGTGAACTGCAGTGTATGTAACATCAATAGCTATTGGGAAAGTAATAATAGGCAGCGTAATAAACTCTGAGAATAACGTATTGATTTTAGGCTTGATATCGCAAACGATAACATGTCATTGCGCTAGCAGCGTGCGAGCGAAAAACGCACACGGACCGTAGAAATATTTGCTACCTTGTACACCCGCTGCACGGTTGCTTGGCAGAGCAACGCAAAAGTGTCAACAACATCGGATAATTTGAACAACATTGGAGGTATTTTCAAATACCTTTTATAAGACAACGCGCAATGAAATGGGAGGAACTAGTTTATTTTGTCAAGGTAGTATGATTATGCATGACACGAAGTATTTGCTAGCCTAGTACTGGAGAAATTAGCGTGTAGATGCGCATATTGTGGCTTTAACAGTTCTTCTAGCAGCTACAGCCAGCGGCAGTTAATGTAAGCGGGCTATAGTACTAGAGACTAGAGTAGAGGCTAGAGCTACCGCCGGCGGTGGTAGGCTACTGTAACTGGGGTGGATTTGCACCCTCAGCTGTAGCCACAAGTTCCCATCTCGCTTAACACTTTGCTTAACACTACGTGGCGAGAGGGTCACAAACCGACGCATTAGAAATATGTTCGGTAGTATGTGCGCTGCTATTTAACGTTAAATTATCTCACTTTTTATGATTCTTATCGCTTCTCTGTACTTCCACGCCTCGATTTATTTATGATGATGCGGCTATGCCTGGAGTATGTATTTACGTGTAGCGAGCAATTATTAGAATTGATAAGATGAAACTCCTAACAAACGCCGCCACTTCCGCCATTTTTCAATAGATATCCATAATACGTAGCGAAAGTTCGTGCAAATCTAGCGTAGTATTTCGCGCTAGACATAAGAACATCCAGTATGGCGTTTTACAACGTTCAAATATTATAGCGCTGTTCGAAATCTCTTATTTTAACGTGTATTTCGAGGTAAATAGTAATTAAGAAATGATGCGATAGTTGGCAAACTATGTAACCAGGTGATGATAAATGTGGTAATACATTGTTTTATTTACGAAATTTTACGAAATTAGGAGTTTGTTTTCAAGCTACCAGGTATTTCGTATGGAAGGGTGTCAGGCTCCTCCGTCGTGTAACAGTCGGAGAGCCTGGTCGGTTTACCTCAGCTGTAACTGTAGCCACACAGTACACTCGCCGTATATCTGTGTTCCAACCAAAACCAATTACCAGACATAATTATTCTATGAATGCTGTATGAACTGGCTTACCTATTAGAATATTAAGAAGCTGTGAGACTATAATGCATCATTTATTCATGTTTGATTAATAGCAGCAAAATCACAATGTTCAATTTTCAGCCATATTGCCATCATGCAACACTAGCGATCCTGGTGATAGGTAACGACAACTAAATAATAGCGAAACTTGGACTAATATCACTAATATCTCTTATATAAATCTCTTATATCTCTTAAGGAAGAGGAAAGGAAGAGGAAAAAATGGTAGAAGATTTCTAAAATGAATGTTTAAGAAGGATACTCCAAGCGCACAGCAAGACACCACTAGAGGCACTAAGAATAGAAAGTGGAATAATACCAATAAAAGATAGAATATGTTATAAAAAGTTAATGTTATTGCAATACATTATTATAAGTTAGAAAATCATAGAGAGTATTTTTAGAACAAATTAAAGAAATTGGAAGTAATTGGGCAAATGAAGCTTTAGAAATCTTGAAGGGGTATGACATAAGTATGTCACTTATGACTATTGGTTCACAACATAAGAAAGAATAGAAAAAATATGTGAAAGAGGCTATTTTAAAAACAGTAATTATGAGAGATACCATGAGGTCTGGTGAGAAAACAAAAATGAAAATGATAAATATCGAAAGCTATATGTATTAAAGCCATATATGACAAAACTGTCATTTGATGATGCATGCTTTGTGTTTAGGTGTAATAAGACGTGCATGATTAACTTAAAAAGTTATTTTAAAAATAACTACATGCAGTAATGATATATGTGATTTGTGTGACGAAAGGAAAAAAGAAAATTTGGAACATTTATACTCGTGTAAGGTATATAGAGGGTATAACAAAGGGGAACCAGTAGAAGATTGGAAAAGTGATGACCCGAAAATACTAAAACCAGCACGAGTGTACCCCTTTTATACTGGAGAGTTATCCCGCTTCAGGTCCGGAGGCGGGACGCATGACCTTAAAAGCGGGATAACCCCCAGTATAAAAGGTCGAACAATACTCAGCTCGAGCTAATTAAAGTTATCCCGCTCTAGGAGGTGGTTTAGGTCCGCTTCAGGCCCGAGCTAACGTCAGTATAAAAGGTATCTCGCCTTTAGCTCGCTCTAAATTCAGTGACCCGTGAACCATCGAAGTGAAGGTGAGTGCCATCGATGGCACCTGCACATTGGTGAAATCCTCTTTGCTCGAATCCAGCGATCGTTTCCTCTAGACGAGGAAGTGAAACGAAACGTGGCAACAGCATATCTCTAATTGCAAAACACACTTCTCTTGCAAGAACACACAATGTCGATATCACAACTCCAAATAAAGTTGCGATACTCTGACGGAGTTGCCAGCCACCAAATGACAACGCGCCCAGCCTGCTCCTGTAGTCAATCGGTCTCCTAAAATTCGTCGTCTGTTTTTCGATAGCTGGCCGTAAATGATCTGCGATATATTCAAACGTCGTCCTTCCCATTCTGAAATGTCGTCTCCATTCTTCTTCACTGAAATTCAGTACAATTTGCTCCCAAAACAATTGTCCATGCCGTCTATCAAGCCTGCCTATCCGCCTATCCCGCAGACTGCCCATAGCCAATGCCGCAGATGTGCGACGATCATCGCTCTCTGTCTGTGTTAACGCTAAACCGGCGGCGTCCCCGAAGTCGGGCGGGCGAGTAGAAAACGGGCTATTCTCCTCCGAAAATCCCTTCGGTGAGAGTCGTCCATAGCTAGCAGCATATTATTGCAGACAATGTCCAATGTTAGCTGTTAGCACCGCAAAGATCAACATAATTTCCATAGACTCCATTGTCAAACGATATCCAATTAAACGCAGATCGAGATAATATTAGGAGAAGCATCTAGCATTCTAGCTACCGGTATCAGAATGGTTGAATTTCTCGCGGAACTGAATTCGAACTCGTCAGTACGGTAAAAGCGTATTGATAAACAATTTTCGCGCTCGCGGGAAGCATGTAGCTGAGGGGGACGTGAGGTTACCATAAAATTGCACTGAATTTAGAGCGAGCTAAAGTCGAGATGCCTTTTATACTGACGTTTGCCCGGGTCTAAAGCGGACCTGAACCACCTCCTAGAGCGGAATAACTTTAGCTCGGGATAAGTATGTTTCGATCTTTTATACTGGAGGTTATCCCGCTTCAGGTCCGGACCTGAAGCGGGATAAACCCCAGTATAAAAGGGGTACAATTACGCCGGTCTCGCACGCATCGCACGCAACTCGGGTGGTCGAGAACGGCAGTATAAAACGACTTATCCCGAGCTAAAGTTATCCCGCTTCAGAAGCGGGCTAAAGTCGTGCGCAGTATAAGGGTCAGATTATGACAGATATATTTGACCGGCGCTAAAAACACCTTGGTATATTATAATGAGTGCACTACATTTTACCGCATTAGGTATACTGCCAGTATGCGCATGAACATGGTAGTATGTTATATGCAAACCTATACATTATACATATACTGATATTAGGCAGCAGAATGTGGCGTAGACATGTCCTCAGTTGTGTGTGTGTGTGTGTGGGGGAGGGGGGTAGATAGTGTAGGGGAGATAAAAATAGATATAATTTTTATAGTCAATAATGACACGCAATTAATACACTCAAGTACTGCGCTACATGACACATGCAGTCATACCCAACGCACTTATCTGCGCACTGCAGGTTATATAGGTTATATAGGACACTTTGCGCGCATATAATATAATATTAATGAATATTAAAACATGTCGGTGTCGTCAATACGTAGGTGTGTGTGTGTGTGTGTGTGTGTGTGTGTGTGTGTGTGTGTGTGTGTGTGTGTGTGTGTGTGTGCGTGTGTGCGTGTATAAGGTACGTCGTATTACAGTGTATTTATTGAAATGAAGATGTATACTTATAAACAAAAATTATTAAATATAACTGATTCGTAAAGAAATGAGAGTAGAACCTAACTTCGCATAAAAAATGCTAGAATAATCAGTGTTATACTGATAATTTAGTTCAGAATCATATATAATATGATTGGTTTTAGTTTCATTATCAAAATAAAAACCTCTATTACAACGATAAAAATCATAATTAGTAAGAATAGACGGTCGAAATACCAAAATATTTTTTTTTTAATTCGATATATTATAATATAATAATTATATTCTATAGCATATTCATCCCTTCATATTCTAAGCAGGGTTTTAACTTTCGTGAGCAGTGATAAGACGTGATTTGGGGATTTTGAAACAAATCCTACCGGAATGCGTTCGAAATTAACCGTTTGAGTTTCAGTGAAATAATGTCATTCTTAAAACGAGTCACAGACATTTTACAGTAGATGTATGTCACTTTCCATTTGTGCAATAATACATTAGGAAAGTATGAATAGCGATGACGCATTTGTAGATAAATGTTCAGTATTTATTGTTTGTAAAATATGCAATTTTTCCCCATTTTCCTCCTGAAAGTAGGGGGGGGGGTGATTGTACACGCCATCACCCACCTCAATAAATGTGAGGGGATATATCCCCCTATCCCCCCGCTATCTACGCCCCTGTTAGGCAGAATGGATTATTTGGACGCTGCAAATACGAGCTGTTTGTCATGCCCCCCCCCCCAATGTAATCCTTATCCTGTTACATCATTGCTTCTTGTGGCTGTGCAGTGGATATTGTATCGTAGAATAATCTACAATCTACATAACAGCGCACGGAAAGTTTATCTATTTTCTTACCGGATGCGCAAAACGAACGTTCGCATCACGTTGCCGTGTACAAACGCAACTATAATAAATTATAACAAAGTTGTCTAAATTACAATGTAAAGTTTTTTTATCAGGTTCGTCTCAGCGCATAGGGTGACCATAATAAAATCCTAAAATGGTAAAATGCTGCTAAAATCGCAAGCAAATATTTAGCGAATCATGAAACAGAGCCGCTAGCGCAGACATTTAAGGAAGTATTAATGTAGTAAGGTTTTCTGCATCGCACATTTTCGCGTGAACATAGAGTGAACGCATCGCTGAATACAAGAAGCAATCTTGAAACCGAGATCATGACACCATATTTTTCGTATTTTTTGTATGTTTTTGATAAATATCATTTTGAAAAGTTCAAGTCAATACTTCATGCTGTTGCTACTTCGTTTTTATCACTATATGCCTATATTACTGTTCGTATTTCATTATACATTGATTGATTGTATTGCGTTAAAATATTTCCATAATTTTATTTGTATCGAGTAATTGTCATGTGTAAATATTATATTTCCGTTCAATTAATCTGAATTTGAACATACTACATTAACATCTGAAATGGCGTCACCATTTCGACTTGGGCTTGGCATAGTAATTATAAACTTGTACACGGAAATTTCTATATAATGGGAATCTAATCACGAGGAAACGCGCAACGCAGATGTCTGCATTCACCTCACATTTTGTACTTTATTTTGTTTTTTTGACAGACACCGAATACGTACGCAAAATGCGCACATATGCGCTTCCTGTATACAACAGGCGAAATTAATTTCACGAAATTCGCAGGTGGTGTAACTTAGCAATATGGCAAGTAAATTGATATTCCAAGGCAATACGTAGTCACTGTAAATAGTAAAAAAATATGTCCACTTTTTCACAAAATGTAAGTGAACCAAGGCTTTGATTCAAACTCCCGCATTTAATATATTTTATACACGTTTTTCCCCCGCGGGATATTTTGGGAAACTAAACGGGTTTTAACTAAATTTAGGAACACTGTGCAGGAAATGTAGACATTCTACCGCTATCGCTCGCGAATAAACACGCAGAATTTTAAAAGGGAACATCACCCTAGGTTTAATGTACATTTCAGCTAAATGTGGTTCATATAATGCTACTAGAAAGTTTTGTGGTCGAACACGTACACCAATACAGTAGAAAAACTGAATACTAAACCTTACCAGTTTTATTACATTGGGTAAAAACATCTACAATGTGCACAACAATTACACTATCATTCCACAAGCACGCATACACGATATAATATTTGTGTTAAGTTTGCTTGTTTCTGAGATCTCTCTCTCTCTCTCTCTCTCCTCAATAAATACTTGAAAAAATACAACTCCGATCCTCTCGGAAAGCAGACACCCTCGATCAGAAAAATATGTTAAAACTTCATTTCACAACACAGTATTCTCGTTTCCATGCTATACACAATCAGTAGACATGCACACGTTACTATGAAACACTGTACAACACAGATTCACGAACATTCGTTCCCTTTTAACGAATTAATGAGTTATTTGTAGAAGATACGTAGTTAAACAGAATTAAGCAACAAGTTTGATAGGTGTTGTAAAACCTACACCAATATACCTCCTACTACTTATTTTGAAAACCAACCCTGTGCCGCACCACGTTTACTTTTTTGTAATACTATCACCATGAACATATCTAGATACCACTCCATATATCTATAGATGTGTTCATGTCATCACCTACTGTTTATTCTATCGAACGAGATTTGTTAAAACGAATTCATATACATTGCCATTCGGTGCAACTTTTCGGTTTTGCAGCAGCCGTTTAAATCACAAAAAATAACACGACAGAATACACCTATATATCGTCACACCGTCCCCTATCAACGAGACAGATTATTCAATTCCAAACACCGATTACAATAACACTAATCTTTCACAATTCAGTTTACATATATGTATATATACAACATGCGCTCGAAGTCAGGGTAGAGCAATATGTGTGTGCAAGACATTCTGATATGCGAAAATTAATACTCACTTAAACACACATGTACATTATCAGCTGCATGCAAGCTAATTCAGTGTGCCACACAATGCGGTTATCAAAAGACCAAACTACGTTTTGCTTCAGGAGATTCTAACCACTTCAGATACACTCCACTGCCACAGATCTATGTTATCTTGTTCGCTGCCCAACAAAACCCAAGATAAAGCAAACCTACAGAGACTTCTCTATTTCAGTAGTAAAAAAGCTAAAATTATGTTCTAGCTCATGTTGACAAAAGCCATAATTTTGCAACGCACTCACGTATCCCTAAGGATTTGGCAAAGCAGTGTGGCAACACAACAAGATATTATCCGTTCTCAACATCTTCACAATTTTATGTTACACATCAATAGAGTTGGGAATGGCCGCAGCTAATGGAAATCTATAATCTCTTGTCACCAAATGTACTGGCGAGTTAGAGATGCTTACATATAGACATGAAAATACTTGAAATCTAAGCTTGAATACTAAACCCTTAGAGACTGTGGGTTACACGTATCAGTATAACTCTTGAAAGATACTCTATTAAAAGCAGCAGTCGGGCTAGACGTTTGGAGAATGAGTCGGGGTCACTCAAATTACCAAGGGTATACGGATAAATGTACCGAAATGAATAGCTTGGCGTATTGGTCCATGCACACTGGCAGTTATGCACATTATGTTACTCCACAATAGATACGGGTCACGTGCATACATTTAGTGTATCCCATGTGCTTATATCACTCTTACGAGAGAAGGCAGTGAAATTCTTCATCTGTATTCCTATTTAAACGTTTCAGAGAAAGCTGTACCTTAGTCATGATAGACAGCTCTTCCACTGCATTTTAAAGAAGATGCTACATTAGATTAGAGTTACGCTGTTGTACTGTCCAAGTTTTCGGCAGTAACCACCTGGCAAAACCCTAGTGATCATTAGTTATATTCCAATGAATTCCGGCTTTGCTATAGACTTCTATAAGTAGAGCTCCTTTGAATGCATTTATGCAGAAACCTTGTAATTTGTAGCTTAATAATTGACAGATCCCTGCCAGCTAATTCCTGCTAATGAAAGAGTACTTCTCTGGTAATAGCACACTATGCGGATTCACGCTGCGATGCCCTCGTCTATACCCTGGCAGTATAGATTGTTGACTTTCCCCTTGTCGCTTTGAAGGAGAGACAGAAGCAGATGATGGATAGCACAGCTCCGATACACGACATGTAGTACGACCAGGAAATCCTGCAAGTACCTGCAACAGATCGTCATAGTCTGTCGTCATGACGGGATCGCAAATGTCGTCGACGGTACATGATCGTGATAGAATTGAATATTAAATGGCTGACTAACTGCATTTGCTTAATACGCCCGCAATGTACGATAGTCTGTTGTCATCGCAAATGTAGCTAACCATATGTGAACGAGCGTGAATGAAGTGAACATCAAATGATTACGTTAATCAATGCTTGTTACCGACTGAATGAGTGCAATGAATTTCACATCTTGCATCACATCAACATGTGAAAGTATGTTCACTTAATTTAATCGACTGCAATAACCAGTATCAGACTGTGAAAACTGAGCAACTAATCGAACAGCAAACTACACAGTGTTTGCTCAAATCACAAACCAAATTTTATTACACTATATAATATTATCTAACTTGTAATCACCGAGTTTATAGGCTTGCGAGAGCTGGCCACACGCCTCCATTACTTCTCTGCTGTTCCAACCGTTTGGATAGAGAGCACAGCCTGCTGCCACCAAAACTCCTGCAATGAACAAAGTAACGAAAACTTCAGTATCAGGAAAACCAACCACTCATACGTTATCTTACAAATAATTATGTGTGTATACATATGATCCAACTATGTACCACTACTGGTATTGTAGTATATAGTAATGACTTTGATATCATTTAGTGCGACAGCGAAACCTTGCGACAGCTACGCGAAAATGAGTAGAATTAAGTAACAACCAGGTGGCACCACCGTCTGAGCAAGTATACGAAGAAAGTACACAACGCTTCGACGCGTGAACAGGCCCCGATCATGGTTTGCACATAAACCCAGGTGCGTTTGGTCGACAGTATTATTATTTAAAGTGCCAGCTCAATCCCGTGAACGACGTACTAATAATATTAACAGCGTTACGGTATGGTATATGCGCGCAAGCATGGTATGGTATGTGCATCCATGTGTGCGTGCGTGTAGGTGCGGTTTTGGCATGCTTGCGGGTATGTGGTATGACTTGTATAAGTTAGCATGTCTATGCCTTACATTCAGTAAATTAGATAGAGTCGAATATGTAAGTGAGAAAATAAGGCGAGTTAAAAGATAATGCTGTTAATACCATTTCAAATTACGCAGCAACTTAAAATCAATTCAGACTCTATGTAAAAACAACACAAAAGTGTCGACCACCTCCCCGCGCCCCCACAAAACCACTTTACATGCGCGATGATGGATTCTACTCCAAGAAATCTAATTAGTTGCGAACGTGTACTTTTCGCGAATAAATACTTAATGGCATGACTCAGACCCGCCCAGGCAGTGTAGCTTTCTTGCATTTAATATCACGGGAGAATAGGGCAAGACCACTTATACAGGCGCTAGGGCTTTCATGGTAATTATTGTGGTTTCTTTCCATGCAGTTTCTTTCCGTAATTAAATCAGAATCAATCACTGCCTACGTGTGTTACGCGTCAACTCTCCCCAAACCGATTACAAGAGGTTTCCGTCTGGCTACAATACGCACGCACAATTAATCATTAATATCACTTATGATTATTCCTGCAACATCCCCCATTCGCCTATTCTAGATCGATACTAATGGCTAGACAATCCATTAAGTTAGGAATATCGACAGCCACTCATAGTTAAAGTTAAGCTTGCGTTTAAGTTTATTGCGTCACACTGTTGCTCCGCATTATTTTCACTGTCATTAGTTATGACAGTCGGAATAACCATGAGAGTTCCTGGTTTCACTACAACCCCTCTCATAGAGATTCATCAGTAGTTAAACTCCCCTCTCAATGAAAATGAATTTGAAATGAAAATGAATTACAAATAAATAATAAAAATATCCGTAGCCATCTCGGCCACCAAGGTGTGGAGTAATGGGGGTGAGCGAGAGGAGAGAAGTACGAGGATTGGATTGGATTGGCAAGCACGCGGGCGCAAATCGTGTTTTTACAGCATAGCCGAGTTTTGTTTGGGTTTCGCAAATCCGTAAGCGGTCTTAGATGTTTCTCGCTTCACCTCCCCCTCTCGTTCGTTCTCTCTCTCTCTCTCACTCTCTATCTATCTCTCACTCTCTTTTTCACTCTCTCTCTCTCTCTCTCTCTCTCTCTCTCTATCTATCTCTCACTCTCTTTTTCACTCTCTCTCTCTCTCTCTCTCTCTCTCTCTCTATCTATCTCTCACTCTCTTTTTCACTCTCTCTCTCTCTCTCTCATCGCCCTCTCTCGGCTCTGCTCTCTCCCTCGCTCTTCTCTCGCTCGCCTCCACTTGATCTCTCCTCTCTCGTCTCTCTCTTCTCTCGCTCTCTCTTCCTCTCGCTCTCTCTCTTGACTGTCCGTACCCCGTCACTCTGTTACTCAATCATAGACAGTCACCGTAATTAATACCACTCTACCGACGATACAACTCTCGCTCTCTCTCTCTCGCTCCCCACTATCCGCACTCCAAACCTCTCGAGTGGCCAACTGGAGTTGTCATTTCGTGATGATGCACAGAGAGAACAAGAGGAAAAACGGGTTCCGTCATCGCCCCAGCCGAATACCTCCGGCTCTCTATTAACCACGACTGTCCATTAAAAATAGAGCAACCCAGGCGCAGTGCCGGTACCTGTACACGTACCTAGCTGTGCGTTTACCCGTACACGTACCTGTGTACGTACCTACCTATACACGTACCTGTGCGCTTAGCTGTGCACGTACCTGTGCGTCTACCTCTGTACGTACCTGTGCGTCTACATGTGTACGTACCTGTGCGTTTACCTCTGTACGTACCTGTGCGTCTACATGTGTACGTACCTGTGCACGTATCTGTGCGCTTAGCTGTGCACGTACCTGTGCGTCTACATGTGTACGTATCGGTGTACGTACCTGTACGTTTACCCGTACACGTATCTGTGCACTTAACTGTGCACGTACCTGTATGCTACCTGTGCGTACGTGTACAACACCTGGATATGAGGGATGGATACACCGAGGGATGTATTAGGAGCGCTGTGCCAGTAACATTAGCGGCAGCAGGATGATCACGCAATGACCCATACTTAATTACTCTCGTGTCTTTCAGACCCCTGACAAAGGCGGTGAGAGAGGAGAGAGCGAGAGAGAGACTGGGAAGAAAGAGAAAGGGAGATAGAGCGAGAGAGAGGCTGGGAAGAAAAAAAGACAAAGGGAGAGCGCGAGAGAGGGGGAAGAAAGAAAGAGAAAGAGAGAGGGAGAGAGCGCGAGAGAGGGGGGAGAAAGAAAGAGAAAGAGAGAGGGAGAGCGAGAGAGAGAGGTAAGAGAGAGAGGAGCAGGGAGGGGAGCAGTAAGGAAACAACATGAGAAAGCAGCTGGAGACATAGATTTCACAGATTGCAGCGTTAACGAAGCGAATAGTTTGCTTCTGCTCTCGAAAATACGCAGAAACAACGTCAAACAAATGCGGCGGAGAGAGGGGCGGAATAACAGCTGTAGACATAGATTTCACAGACTGCAGCAACGTAAACGAAGCGAACTGCTTCCACGCTAAATTTTGCTAATTTTTTAATTACAAGACGAAAGTTTGCTCCAGTCCTCGCAAAATTCGGGGGTGGGGGATGAAACCTAGCTTCCACGCACAATCCCGAGTAAAAACGAAAAACCGAAAGACGGAGATAAAGACAAGTGCAAACATTTAACGAAGACGCCCTATAGCTCAGCAGTGGTTTATTGCCTGCACGTGTTGCGTGCTCTCGAATGAAGAGGTTTTCGCGGATTCGTGTGCAGGCACCGCGACGGCTTACCCCACTACAGAAGATTTCATCAACTGATACGGCGAAATCAGCCAAACAGTTTTGTAACAAATTCTTATGCCCCTCATCAGCAAACAATCGCGTTTTGTCATCGACTGTGTTTATTAGGAGGTAATTCAGTTTTGCTCTGAACGCGCACGTTGTCGGATCATAGTCTGAAAGTGGGTCTACTGCAAGGGAGTTGTCTAACACAAGAGATTATTAAACATTTATTGGCAGATTTCATTCACACATTCACCGAAGCATGTTTTATAGTGCGTAAAGCCTAGTGCGTAGTGCCTAGCGCGTAGTGCGTAGTGCGTAGTGCGTAGTGCGTAGTGCGTAGTGCGTAGTGCGTAGTGCGTAGTGCGTAGTAGCTTGGTACCTACAAATATTTCATTAGGGTTATACGACAAGATCAGCTACATGGGTTGTCACAGATTCTCAAGCCCTTCATCCGCAAACAATCAGGTTTTCTGACCTATACCGCGTGAATTACCAGGCAATTCAACGTGTATTGCGAGTCCGCGGTCTAGTTCCATTCCTTTCACTTAATTGCAGTACTTTTTATGGCTACACGTTGTCTGTAATAGTCCATAGAGAGGAGTGGAGTGAATCCAGGGCTTATTGTGTAGATCTTGGTGGTCCTCAATCGTACAAGAGCCGATGCACATTTTCTAGCAAGCGAATGCTCATCTCAAATCAGCATGACTTACATTACAGGGTCCGCAAATCTAAACGCATAGGGTTTTCCCAGTTTTTAAAAAGATTTGCATAGCTTAAAAAAGGTACATTTTGCACGGCCGCGGAATTTTACCCGAACACAATATTTGTGACAAATTAGTAAACAAATTCTTGCACGACGAAGCAAATTGTATTTCCTATCGGACAAGATAGACTCAAGTGATGTGTCGGCATATATATCTACAGTGCAACGAACGCAGAACTACGTTTTGCTTTCTCACCCACGCAGAAATAATAAAACACGACTGCCTATTGCGAGCTTCGGGCCAGGTAAATGTTGTGCCAACCACTGTCCGAGGTTACTCTGCGGGGTCACGACGGGGGAGGGGGAGGGGGAGGTGTGGAGTAATGGGGGTGAGCGAGAGGAGAGAAGTACGAGGATTGGAGGGGAGGCAAGCCGCGGGAGCAAATCGTGTTTTTACAGCATAGCCGAGTTTTGTTTGGGTTTCGCAAATCCGTAAGCGGTCTTGGATGTTTCTCGTTTCACCTCCCCCTCACGTTCGTTCTCTCTCTCTCTCTCTCTCTCTCTCTCTCTCTCTCTCTCTCTCTCTCTCTCTCTCTCTCTCTCGCTCTCTCTCTCTCTCATACCCCCTCTCTATCGCTCTGACTCTCTCCTTCTCTCCCTCGCTCTCTCACCACTCTCTCCCTCTCTCTCTCTCTCTCTCTCTCTCTCTCTCTCTCGCCCCTCTCTCCCTCTCTCTCACCCCTCTCTCCCTCTCTCCCTCCCTCTCATCCCTCTCTCCATCTCTCTTCCTCCCTCTCTAACACACATGCCGGGGCGTAGACCCGGGTGCTGTGCGCGCTCTTGCTCTGGCGGATTAAAGAGCGGAAACCAGGGACGATAGAACTGCCTCGAGCGTTAGCACAGAGCCTAGCTTTTCCCATCCTCAACGCGCCGTGAAATTTCAGCAAAGCAAGTGTTATTATCACGAACGAAAATCAGTCACGCCTTCGCACGCTCGTACGCACGCACGCACGCACGCACTCACGCACGTTCGCACGCACTCACTCACGGCTACGAACACACATGTACATTGTACAAACACCCGCACGCACGCACGCCATCCGTTGCTGCTAAATGGCAAAAAAGACGATGCGCTTTAATTGCGCATAGGAGAACGAATGGAAGAAGATAGAGAGCGCAAACGAGAAAGGGGGAGAGCGTGCGCGTTAATGGGTGAGGGGGAAGAGCGAGAGAGGACGATGGAGAGAGAGAGAGAGAGAGAGAGAGAGAGAAAGTGAGAGCGGGAGGGGAGCGGAGTGGGTAGAGAACGTAGTTACTCCAAAAAACGGTATTGTTAGGGTTAGAATACCTGTATAGAAAATCCGTCGCACAGCCTGGTCGGGCTAAGAACGTAGAAGAGATTATGCACTGCACATAATTATAATAAAAGCCGTTGTATCATCATCTAAGCGTCAAGGCTGCTGCATGTAATGCCCACCGTAAGCCAAAGTCTTGTATACATAGTTGCACACGGTATATATTTTGTTGATGTAACCTACGCACGAGATACCGTAACGGGGGCAGTGGTTTTTGCCATTAAAAAAATCCCGACACGTTTGGATCCTACGTACAATTCTTGCGGACGCTTTCTAGTGGTTGAAATCGTGTTATTTACATTAAGAAAAACAGAATTACTAAGCGCGATTAAACAAGAAACAACGCGAGAAGTGCAGAAGAAATTGTCATAAATTCACTACAACCGCTGTTAATTCAGCTAATAGCCAACTGTATACGCCAGTCAATTCAAAAACTCTGAAACACGCCAAACATCTACAAAAATTCCCGAAACATCCCGCTTCGCGAAACAAAACAAAATCAAGCCTCCACCTACATGCCTAACCTACAACGCACCTCAGGGTGGGGAGAAGAAGGAAAGGGGAGGAGGTTGATTCTCACAGGAGTTCCCGCGGATGCGCACGCGAGTTCTTTGCAAGAAAACACTCGCATCGCCCCGATCATCGTTCTTATTTACAGCGTGTCTCACTCAGCCTTCGACCTACATTGCACGCGACACTCTGAACAGAGCAGGGCAACTGCAGCTGTTACTACCACCACACCACCACACGATGCAGCGTCAGCGTGAGAGGAGGAAACCCAAAGAGTTTCTGGCATGTGGCGCAGCCCGCATGCGATGGGCCCACGGAATGAGATCAAGATTGTTACCAAACAAAGTTGCTGGCAATCTGCACAGTCTGCCAGTGACACTCGTGTCAAAACAATTGTCAGGGGGTGCTTCGTCTATCCCCGTGTTTGTGCGCGTGCGGTGTGTGTGTGTGTGTGTGTGTGTGTGTGTGTGTGTGTGTGTGTGTGTGTGTGTGTGTGTGTGCGCGCGCGCGTGTGTGTGTGTGTGTGTGTGTAGCTGTTTGCCGCTGACATGAACACGCAACGAACGTTTTTAGTATGCGGACGCCTTCTCTAGCAGTACAGAAGCTACTCGCATGCGACACCCTGGTAACAAACTTACTGGCGTACGTCATGGTCCAATGATGCCGAGGCGAGGCCGAGATTGACACTTTGTGTCCTTAAATTGTTCCCTTGTCATTGTTGCCTTAATTTTTGGCTCTCCTGCCCTGATAATATTTCCCTCATCTGAACCTACTTTTTCCAGTTTCGGACTCTTACATATCGTTAAACCTCTCTATATCACTTAAATTAAATCGCCCTAGGTATGAAATTTGCGCTGGCATTTTTTTGATTATTCGGTTGCCTTATTAATATCTCCTTCTCTCCTTTTTTCGTTGGTGAATTATTATAACCATGTGTATTTGTTTTGCTTCATTATATAAATTCTAATACTTTTTGATTCAAGCCTAATCGTGCGAGGCATGGACTTGAGGCGATTTTTACTGTTTTATAATCTCGAATTCCTAGAATAATCGTCACTATATAATCATTGTCATCTTCTAAAACT
>NW_014577555.1:34005-41234 GCF_000485595.1 Priapulus caudatus | reverse complement strand
CGTCGCGTGCGCGCGTGTGCGTGTACGAGCTGTCGCGTGCGTGCGTGCGCGCTGGCGCGCGCGCGTGTGCATCTGTGCATAGCAACGGGGTGCCTGCTAGATCACGACTAGAACCGCAGACAGGAGGAAGATGGCCTCTTAAAAAAGACAAGCTAGAATTTATAGTGTGTAGGTCGCGCCAATTTGTACGTGGAAATAAATTTTCTCGCGTCTCTCGCGCGCAAAACAAGAACTATGAATCAATCAAACTATTGATAGCGTTTCCGGTTACTCGCCACAGTGCTATATTACGAAGAGTTCGTTAATAATCGCTGATTAATAATTAGTCATTAATAGCTGGTAATATTCCTCAATCAAGCTGCTTACCTCGCTGTCCCTCCCGACAAAATACAGCTCGCGAAAATGTCACATTGTGCGAGCTATTTCTGCTACAGTCTCACACTCGAACTTTCCGCCGAGTGTGAATTCTGTCACATATTTTCTGTTGACAGTACTCGCTCACTGTTCCTGACATGAACACGCAACGAACGTTTTTTAGTATCGGACCCTTCTCTAGCATACAGAGCTACTCGATGCCACCATGGTAACAAATTACTGCATGACGTCATGCGTCCATGATGCCGAGGCGAGCGAGGATTGACACTTTGCTGGTCCTCCATCACAGCCATACGCCGCACCTCCTTTGAAATTTTTATAGGTGGGGACCCATCACAGTACCAAATCGCCCGATCCTCAGGACTAGGCATTCTGCTAGGCTATAACGGTTTCCTACAATAGAGTTTGGCACAAAACGAAAATAACACGCCGTCTTAGTGCACTGCGCTACGTACTTCTGTTGCATTTTCGCATTTCCGTAATAAGAATAAGCCCCGCCTCCGTTGATGGGGATGGCATGAATGGGGCGTCACCGACGTGACCAGTTCCTATACGCGACTGTATTTACTTTCGTAATAATGAAATGCCGCGCCGATGCTAGACTGTACCGTTCGCCACCTTCACTCCGGCTAAGTATCCTCGCTGCACTGACGCTGTGAGTGTAGCGTGTGGAACTGTCGACCGGGTACCAGTCTAGGCCGATGCAAATGCATGCAGTGCACCTTCGTACACTCAAGATTCACGTAGATTGAGCCCATGAGCGAGAGCGCCATCTGTCCGTGTAGTTTGGGCCGATGCGATGCATTTTATGCGTTTTCTGCCTGATTATTATTTTGCGCAGGCACTCATTTTGAGAAATCTCCAACATTTTTACTTCGTCATGGTTTCACTGTTATTAGAAAGGAAGGTAAACTGTGCATTCGTATAATTATCACTCTGCTGCCTATAGTATGATTTCCATAATTATTTGCTGCCCTCCCTGATAATATTTCGCCTCATCTGGAAGCCTACATTTTTCGTTCGGACTCTTACATATCGTTATAACCTCCTATATCATTACATAAATCCCCTAGGTAGAAATTTGCTGCATTTTTTGATTACGGTTGCCTAATTAATATCTCCTTCTCTCCTTTCTTTGTTGGTGAATTTTATAACCATTGTATTTGTTTGTTCATATTAAATTCTAATCTTTTTGATTCGCAGCTAATCTGGAGGCATGACTGGCGAATTTTTTAGCTGTTTTATAATCTCCAATTCCTAGATATCGACAGACCATCCGCTGACCGCTGTGGAGACGTGCGCCGGGCCTCGAATTTGGCGCACGTCTCCACTGCGGACAGCGCTTCATACTTGAACATCTCCGCTGTCGCGTGCGCATATCCCGCGGAACTGCGCGTCTCATCCGCGCGCAGCGCTTATAGGAATCAACAGCAAAGCTGTGCCACGCAATCTTGTATCATGTCTCTCTGGATGCTGTTAGTCTGTTACAAGTACTATTTGCGGTCGTGAAGTTTGCAAATTAAAGTTGACGGTTACAGAAAACCACCGTAGAGCTTTGAAGGGCAAATTCTCTCTCTCTATATATATATATATATATAGTAGACCATACTTGTCCTTGTTGCGCCTTCTGGTCTAATTCGCACACTTGTCAATGTTAAAAAACATCTCGTAAGGTTTTACTAATATTTACCTCTATATATATATATACATTTGAAAACTACAGTAGGCCAAATATATTCCACCAAAATATTGATGTAACTATCGATTGCTAAAACATCGCATTGCTCGCCAAAAAATTACGCATAATAAAATCAAAAGAAACGCCCCGCAAATCTTTAAAACATTCACACAAGTGAAGTGATACGGTAAATATTTCGTAATGGGAAATTCGTGTAGGCTCGCCCTAACCTCCGTCTTGCTCGCTGGCAAATGCTTTCCGTCTGCGCTGCGTGTGTAGCTCACAGGTTCTTATATACCCACGCATCTGAGCTCGCTGCTACAATTTATTGGCACCAGGGCAGAGCGAGCAAAGTGGCTGCTTACATACGACCTCAGGCGCCCCGCGTAAAACACAAACAAATATAAACCAATTCTGAGCCTTCTATCACATTCAACCTTAAAGCCCGGCGCACTCGTGAGTAATTTTACTCAAGTAAAATGACGCACGAGTCTAAATACTCACGCGTAATATTTTCAGCATTCGCCGCACACGTGAGTAAAATTACTCAAGGAATAAGTGGTAATGCAGATCACGTGACTGTGCGCAGCCAATACTGGGCGCACAATGATTTAAACGCATGCGCTGTGAGTACCAGTGTTGACCCAATTAGGGTAATGCTATCCCCCGGGCGTGGAGGGAGGTGACCGCAACGTGGCAGCACTAGTGCTAGGATAGTGTTAGGATTAGGGTTAGGGTCAGGGTTAGGGTTAGGGTTAGGGTTAGGGTTAGGATTAGGGTTAGAGTTAGGGTTAGGGATAGGGATTGGGTTAGGGTTAGGATTCGGGTTAGGGTTAGGGTTAGGGTTTTTGCATCATGATATCTGTCCCCACACCATAGATTAATTTTTGTGAATTTTTGGATCTATATATAGCGCTTCGACATATAGATGTTTAGTTGTATGGTTATCGTTGGAGGTAGCGGAGTTAGCGTTACCGGATGAGTAATTTTTTTGAAGTATACGTCAACGGTATCACGTGACCCTCCCTCCACGCCCGGGGGATAGCAACACCCAGTAAATTAATTCAGCACGCGCGCGCACACGTTGAGTAAAATGACGCATGCGTCAAATTACTCAACGAAAATCTGCCGCACACGTGAGTAAAATGACTCATGCGTCATTTTACTTGAGTAAAATTACTCACGTGTGCGCCGGGCTTAATTGGCGTAGCTAGAATAATTTGTTTCGTGTCTAAACTGGAATTTGATTAAAATTCGTTTGTATTAATTGCGCGGCTATATTAATATTTCCCGATAGGATCGCACACGCGAGTGTGGTCTCGCGTTTGCCAACAGTTTCAATTCGTAAACATGTGGCAGCTAGTGCATTTATTGTATTCCCCGAACGAAGTTCGTAGGGATACTATGGATTTGGCATCGTCGCGCCGCCGCCGCCGCCGCCGCCGCCGCCGCAGAGATTTCCTTGTGAACGCGGGGTTCGGTTCGGTTTTGGTGTGGGCGGAGTCATCGTTGCCATGGTAACAACATTTTTTGTCGAAATATTCTAGAACCTGTAACTTCTGCACTTTTTACCCGATTGTCATAAAATTTATATTTGTATTAAAATTTATATTTAAATTTAAATTTAAATTTATGATTGTCATCAAATATATATATATATAGGACATGTTATATCGGCCCTGTGTGCCAAATTCCATGACAATCGGGTAAAAACAGCACAAGTTACAGGTTCTACAATATTTCCACAAAAATGTTACCATGGCAACGATGACTCCGCCCACACCAAAAACGATTGGCGTCTTCGCTTTACCATAACACACCTTCATGCCAAATTTGAAGATCATCCGAGATCTGGTAAAAACTGCCCACCAGGTCACTGCGACCTTTATTTCACCTTTACCTTGACCTTGATCATATTTCACTTCCGCTCTCTAACTCAGCCCCTAATTGACCTAGCGCGACCAAACTTGGTATGCTTACACATCTTGGGGAGAAGGTCTGTCGCATACCAAAACCAACACTGCCCTTGACCTTAGTTTGACCTTCACCGTCGACTTACATTTCCTCTTCGGCCTCCTAGGGTAACCAGATTCCATATACTTGCACATCTGAGGCACACCAGTTGTCTAACAAACCTTTGTCTTTGTGACTTATTTAACTTTATCTGCCTTCTACGTCCTTACAGTTACAGAGATAATCCATTCATACTGGATCACGGGGGATACATGTAGTTGGCGACAACTGCTCGTTTCTAGTTATGATAGTCTTTAGCTTCACAGTTTTACCCACGACCACCATCACCCACCACGTCTCCTAACATGACCACCAATATAACAAATCCAAGGACGCGCGATAAAAGTAGGAATGCTGATCGCTTCACTAACGTGACCAATACAAGTAATACGGAGAGAAACCGTTCGAATATTTAAACGAGCGGTAATTGTGTGAAGAAATAAGAATTTTTTTTAAAGGACTGGAAACAATGACAGAGTGGCATCCGATACAGCCAATCCAGATTTGGCTTTGACATTTATCTTCGTTACTGAGGTGACACGATGAGAACCTTGCATTCAACATGCTCGTACATTATACGACTACAATGCGGACAGATACGAATGGATTCGAACAGTTTTTAAGACAGTTAGCGGTTTCGTTCCGAAACGCCTCTCCGCGTTCAGCGTGAACGGGTTTCAATTTCTTTTATTTCTTTTTTTATTGCGCGTCTGCTGCGCTGGATCTCACGTCCACATGAACTAAAGCTGCACAAAAACCTAAATGAATGTGAAACGTACAAAAATAAAATTATATTATATATAGCTATATATGAGCTACCATAACCAACGTCACACCTGTGCTCGCTATGAAAAAAAAGTTCAATGCCGAAACTATAGTGAAGACAAGGCGCGTGTAAACAGTATTGTGGTACCCTCACAAACACGTTTACCCCTCGTGAAAACCCTCCGTCCGTGCATGCGCTTTTGCAGCTATAAAATTATTAAAGGAGCGTGAACAGCTGGAACAATTTCGCCAAAAAAACAGCTGGGAATCCATCACTACCTAATGACGTAATTCGGAAGACGAAAATAAGCAATTTAATCGTGATTGAATCCTGTTTGCAATGCAAAAATCATCATTTTTCATTTAAATATTCCATTACCATACCAGCAGGAATGAGGAAAATAACGACTATGCAGAATCGACGGGAGGCGTCCCCTCCCCCCCCCCATCGATCAGCGTTGGCTCTAAATTTCTCATTACATTCGTGTTCTTTGTAATTTAATATAATAAATGGCCGCCAATTACGATGTTCTACTCCCATCGTTCGCGTCGTTACAGACGAGATAGAGAACGAGGAAAACGAGACGAAGAAGAACGTAAACCTTTTGATGATACGTCTTCGTATTCATGTCACCCCGAGACTAATCAAGAGTTGAAATTAAATATTGAATGATGCGCGTAGACTTCTGAAAAGATCCGCTAATAAAATAATGAGATGAAATTCGCAGGACGTGTATGCGCGTGGAACGCTTCAACGCATTCAATACCGAGTCACTCGCTCCCTGTGTGATTCCTGGGAGCACTGCACTCACGCGCACCGAAAGCGGTTGGGGCCCGCCACAATGGACGGACCTCGACTCTTTTGGCTAGAAAACATGGCGAAGGCTTTCAATAAGATTATGACAGGATGATAGGATTAAACGACGAGGTTGTCGACACCGCAGACGCACTATCGTGTGTCGTTAATGTTTTGCGGGTAAAAGCCCCGAGATAAACCAGAAGCAAGAGTGAGAGAAGAAGCGACTAAGAAGGACAGAGGCAGAGAGCGGGGGAGGGAGAGCGAAAGAGAGGGGAAATGAATATGAGGGCGAGAGAAAGCGAGAGAAAGCGAGAGAGAGCGAGAGAGAGAAAGAGAGAGCGAGAGAGAGGAAGAGAGAGAGCGAGAGAGAGAGAGAAAGAGAGAGCGCGAGAGAAAGAGAGAGCGCGAGAGAGAGAAGGAGAGAGCAAGAGAGACAGAGAGAGAGCGCACAAGCAAAAGAAAGCATGCGTACGTAGAAGAGCAAGCGCCGTAGGCGTGACCATGGGGATTCTTGCGCGCGTGTTCGCGTCTGTTCATTAATTTCAGAAAAATGGAAGAAAAAGAAATAGGGAAACATTAACAAACATAACGAAAGGTGCGGGAAGAGAAAGCAGTTTTCCATTGATTGATACCTCATTGGGGAACAATTTATTAAAATCTAAAATGAAAAACAACCCAAACACAGCCATATAAGTAAAGAAGACGTACCGTCACCGATAACGTAGTAATAATGAGAGTTGATGACATTATATTGAAAAACTGATCACATCTGGGGGGGGGGAGTTACTAAAGACGCTTGGGAAAATTCACTAACATTGTGTGAGAGAGGGATAACTGGTCACATGGGAAGTTACCTGATAACACGAGAGAGAGAGAGAGAGAGAGAGGGGGTAGCTGATAATAGAGTGAGGCGTTGATAAGACGAGAGGGGGTTGAATATTCTCTGAGAGAGAGAGAGAGAGAGAGGGGGGGGTAGCTGATAATAGAGTGAGGCGTTGATAAGACGAGAGGGGGTTGAATATTCTCTCTCAGCAGTTGCTACTTATCCTTAAATTGGCTTTTTGGGCTACAAACATCTTTCTCATCCTTAACAAAGCTGCAGTGTTCCGCTCTGCTACGATAGCGATCGGTAGAAGATAAAAGGCCCCTCCTTTCATCTACCCTGTTCTCCCCCTTTTATCCTCTCCTGATAGCCATGCTACGTGTTTCACGCAAGAAGAAAACGAAAATACAACACGGTCCGGGTGCAACCACGTACAACACTACCACGTTAACCGGCTGCATGCAGATGGCATGAATGGCCTGATCCTACGCTATAATAGTATGTACGTACAGTGGGTTCGGCTATTCGGCTTTCTAAGCGCTATGTTTTTTCACGCAATTACTGGTGAGTTCCAAAAATAGGAGTTTTTACTGGCGTTACAAAGGAAGAACAGGTGCTTTGTAAGAACAGGAACGACTCGCAATACTTGCCGAAGAAGGCAGAGAGAGAGAGAGAGAGAGAGAGAGAGAGAGAGAGAGAGAGAGAGAGAGAGAGAGAGAGAGAGAGAGAGAGAGAGAGAGAGAGAGAGTAGAGAGAGACGTAGAGAGAGACGAGAG
>NW_014577555.1:32460-33718 GCF_000485595.1 Priapulus caudatus | reverse complement strand
ACGCACACGCACACGCACACGCACACGCACACGCACACGCATACACACACACACACGCGCGTATTTTCAAATTTAAATTTCAAAGCTCATCACCATGCGACGATGAGAGATTGCGTGAGGGGAGAGGAAGGATGAGGGGGGTTGGATGACTGACGGTCTAGCGAGAGCAGCGTTATTAATGCCGAACAAGGCACGCGCCTGTCTTTGTTCTACGCACTGCTTTGTGACTCACCCTTTATCCCCCCCCCCCACCGATGATCACGTAACAACAGCCACTGTGGTCGTTTCACCGACGCATCAAATTAAGCGTGCATTCTGTGTGCAGCGGGTGGTTCGACCCAGAGCTCTCTTTCTCCATCCCGTCCATCTATCACTCGCGCATCGAGCGATAATCGAATACAAAACATGCGCATGTGACAAGGGATACACATTACAGACACGCATGCTCGTACACACGCGCGAAGGCACGCACGCACACACGAAAACGTAAAAACACACCGCCTTAGTATATTTTTAAATGATGAATGCTAAACTATTTTCGAACAAAACATATACGATATAGAATACCATATAATCTTAATATAACATACGAACAGAACTAAATTCCCATAACATGATCTACGTACTCTCGTCTGGAAATACAACACATATGTTACATAAACCCGTTTACTCTCACAAACTATGTGACATATCAACACATCGACGTAAATTATGCCCTATATAACACGAAAATCGACGCTGCGACAGCGATAGATCGCAGGGCAGTTACGTTACGCAGCGCTTACACAGGCCCACAGGGGCAATGTTTGACACGAGGGCTTGGCATCGCGCGCGCACTTCGTTTGTAACTCTACCACCCCGACCATGCGTCATCGTGCGCGTGGCAGCACGCCACCCATCCCTCTTTACTGCGCTATTAAAACAACCTCGCGTGCAATAAACCGCCACCGCTATAACATCGCCCATGCCGCGGCACGCTCATCCCAGTATCTCCATCCCAGCATCACCATCCCAGCATCACCATCCCTGTATCACCATCCCAGCATTACCATCCCAGCATCACCATCCCTGTATCACCATCCCAGCATTACCATCCCAGCATCACCATCCCAGCATCACCATCCCAGCATCACCATCCCAGCATCACCATCCCAGCATCACCATCCCTGTATCACCATCCCAGCATCACCATCCCAGCATCACCATCCCAGCATCACCATCCCAGCATTACCATCCCAGCATCACCACCCCAGCATCC
>NW_014577555.1:25001-32240 GCF_000485595.1 Priapulus caudatus | reverse complement strand
GTATCACCATCCCAGCATCACCATCCCTGTATCACCATCCCAGCATCACCATCCCTGTATCACCATCCCAGCATCACCATCCCTGTATCACCATCCCAGCATCACCATCCCAGCATCACCATCCCAGCATCACCATCCCAGCATCACCATCCCAGCATCATCATCCCTGTATCACCACCCCAGCACCACCATCCCAGCACCACCATCCCAGCATCACCACCCCAACATCACCATGACAGCACCACCATCCCAGCATCACCATGACAGCATCACCACCCCAGCATCACCATCTCAGCATCACATCCATCCATCACCATCCCAGCATCACCATGTCAGCACCACCATCTCAGCATCACATCCATCCATCACCATCCCAGCATCACCATGTCAGCACCACCATCTCAGCATCACATCCATCCATCACCATCCCAGCATCAACGCATCTAATAACGTGAAACTTATGTAGCGGTGTATTACATATCTGGGCATCTCTGACATCAGTGCCAAACAGCAACAGCAGCAGCAGCCGCAGCAGCAGCAGCAGCAGCAGCAGCATCAACGGCAACAGCACACAGGTTTGGACAGTGTCCAGCAGCAGTAGCAGTAGTAGTAGTAGCAGCAGCAGCAGCAGCAGCAGCAGCAGCAGCAGCAGCAGCAGCAGCAGCAGCAGCAGCAGTAGCACCACCACCACCACAACCAGCATCAACGGCAACAGCATGCAGGTCTGGACAGTGTCCATCAGCAGCAGTAGCAGCAGTAAGAGTAGCAGCAGCAGCCTTGACCGGATGCCGGCCCGCCAGCCCCCCGCATCGTCCGCAGCTACTAATGCACGGCGGCTCGGAGGCAAAACAAATTCCTTCCGAAATTAGCAGCGGCCCGACGACGACTGACTAGAGACTGGCTACTTTTAACGATGAACACGACAGTAGCCATAAACACCCACTTCTGTTACGCGCAGTAATGTATACAAGCGCCATGGCCTGCACGTGCGCTGACACCAGTACCCCTCCGCCGCCCCCGACTGTCCCCACCCCGATACTACGTGCACCGGCGTGGCGCCACCTAGTGGTTGGACGATAACATGGGTGTAGTTATGGATTGCTTTGCGTGCCGTGCTGTGTCAGCGTTTTATTATGGGTTAGTGGATGAATTATTTGTCGCGCTAACGTTACCGTCGTTCTCTTTCTCGTTCTTTTCGTTTTTTCTTCTTCTTCTTCTTTTTCTCTCATCTCGTTTTCCTTTGCGTCTCCTCATCCTCTTCATTTACTCATTCGCCTCCCTTCCGCAGCTTTACTGTTTCTTGTTGATGTTAAATTCATTCCTTCCCTCTTCCCTTTTTCATTTTGGGTAAAAACACAGCCTGTGAAATTCCCATGGGTTCATACACACATACATACTTTATAACTCGCAATATCGCTCGCTCCCGCTTAGCTGGCCAAGCGGCATCGGAAATTCAATTTAAGCCTTTCGGAGACTCTGCGGCTAATAGCATGTCATGGCGTCCTACTGTTACCACTTTACCTCCGAGCGTCATCGCAGCCATTAGTTACGAGCAGAGAACTTCGATCCTCCCCCACATGTGAACGTCGCCATCCATCTCTCTCTCTCTCTCTCTCTCTCTCTCTCTCTCTCTCTCTCTCTCTCTCTCTCTCTCTCGTTCTCTCTCTCTCTCTCTCTCTCGCTCTCTCTCTCTCTCTCTGGATTTCCTTAGCAGCTAATCGCACGCGGACACGCTAGCTATCCGCGCATCGTACAAGCATGCGGCTAAGAGTACGGGGGAAGTATGCGATGCTACTTGATGGATACATGAGGCCGTATACAACCCCCCTGTAAGGCGTTGGTCGACTACTTGGACCAATATGGCACCGTATACACGAATGAATAGCATCTGGGCCTCATGAAGCCGTGAGTTGAGAACTCATTCCACGCCACTCCAGTCGCTCGTTATATGACCAGACCGCAGCCTAAAGTTTTATAAGTGAGCGAACCGAAACTAGGTTCCATCCCCACCAACTACGGTTAGCCGCCCGAAAAGGCCGTCTGCGACTAATGTTTATACGCTTCAACCATTAGGTTTTCGATCGTTTTTAGGAGGTAACTAGAGCCAGACGATGTTATAGTCTAAAAGTTTTAGAAGTGAGTGGATTGAAACTAGATTCCAGCTAGATTCACTCCACCCACTCCGGCTAGACATTTACTCTGCAAATATTCGACCGTTTCTTAGAGCAAACTACGACCAGACCATAGTATAGTCTGAAGGGTTTTCCAGCGAGTGGAGTAGTGAAACTAGGCCTAGAGTTTTCGAGTTTTCTAGCCGGCAGCCTTGAGAATGGCAGCGTCGATGAGTCATGCGATTGCGTTTCACGTTGGCACCGCATACTGGCTTATAATTCACATCGTCGCGAGCACGCAGCTATTATACACGTTAACCGCCAGAAAGAAAGAACAGCGGTCTGGGCTGTACAAGTAACGGGCGCAGTGGTTAATAATATATGATCTAGTCCTACTGCCTGAAGGTTCGCCGGTCTTTATACATATATGATCAGGAGCGTATAATGACAAATTGTATTGACAAATGTATATAATGACAAATTGTGTATAATGACAAATGTGTATAATGACAAATTGTATGACAAATGTATATTTGTCATTATACGCTCCTGATATGATGCACCTGAAAGAATCTTCCTCTCTCGCTCCCTCTCTCTCTCTCTCGCTCTCACACAGACTCTCTCTTCCCTCTCTCCCCCGCGTGCTCTCTCTCCTTCCACTGCTATCTGCTGCTATCTTCCTGAACATGCCCGTGTGCGTGGCAAACCGAAACGCAGCGAAGGCTGGAAGCAACGCAACTGGCAGCTCTGGCAGCGCGCGGTGTGTGTATGTGTGCGTGCGTGCTCGTGTGCGTGCGCGTGTGCGTGCGTGTGTTCGGGCGTGCGTGCTCGTGTGCGTGCGCGTGTGCGTCCGTGTGTTCGGGCGTGCGTGTACCGGGGAATGCAACATCGGTTGCTATAATTGCACGTATTTGATGGCAACAACTTAGAAATGATAACATCGGGAGCAGCTGCGAGCGTGGCTGCATCACACACAGCAGCTCGTGCACGTCGTGTTGTACGTACCCACAACAACGAATGCGCTCCAGCGATACACGCACGACCGAGCCTGATCAGATCGCCCGCTTATTTTGACAACGGCTCATTTTGACTGTAGGGATCATTTTGACGGGGACTTCGCTTTCACTGGGCCTTCGCTTCGCCACCTGTTCCTGTATAATCAACGCGGCACGACAAACAACTACGTCTCTCTCTCTCTCTCTCTCTCTCTCTCCGCACAGTCATGGGGGCCGTTGTCAGAATCATTTTGCAAGCATTATCGAGAATAAAGAAACAGCAGATGAACATCTGTTACGATCTCACCCCGGTTGATATATCAGTCGTAGTTGTAAACTCTTTGTTCTAGACCGCTGTCGGATAAAAAACGGTTAACCTCTACCGTGGTTAGTATCAAAGTGTTATTCCGTAAGTTTACCACGATTCCAAGTTTTCCCTCAAACTGTTGGATCGTACAAAGAGTCCATAATAAAAAATCTATTCCAAATTTTCTATTATGGATGATCGTACTGACAACGCCTCTTGCCTTCCCCGACCTACTGGAATCTATTTCGACGGGTAGATGTGGCGCCCCTTCGACCCCAGTGTGGCCGACACGTGACCACCCATTATAAGAACAAGGGCTTCATCATGAGAATGATATTGCGTAGTAATTGTGACAGTGGTAATGATGCATGGCATGCAAGTGGCATCGACAAAGCAAGCTGGAGCGGGACTTCCACTAATGATAACCACACACAATGTTTGAGCTCACAGTCTTGTGCGCGCATGAGTCAGAAGTGTTTAACTGTCCCCATTTATCTTCGTCACCCAGTAAACAAGTGTATTCGCAGCTCGCGGCGTAAGTGGCCCTAATGATGACGACAAAATATTTATCATAATTAACAAAGTCGGCTAATCACTAATCTGTGTGCGTGCCCTTGGGGTCTCAAATCGAAATGTTTTTTTTTTCTATTGAAATCTGTAACAAACGCACAAAGAAAGGCGATACAGTAAATTGTTGTATATACGTTACAGCATTAGTAGCTCCTTTTTTACCCACCTTTCTTCTACACTCACTGTAGATACATTATTATGACTGCATAATTATAAGCGTGCTATTCATCAACTCCGTCTATCACGTAGAAAAGGTAGATAGATGGCGCACGCAACAAGACACAAGGCAGCTTAGACTGTTCCCCTGTCCATAACCTACCCCACTGCGCATGCGCCAGCGACGGAAAAATTATAATTAGGAACGTTATAGAAAAGTTGAGAAAATTACTTGCTGTACGGTTGCGGAGACAGTGTAAGAGAAACCCCGGTTTACGTCGATATCAGCATTTCATCTTACTTTCCGAATAGAATTTCCCAAATTGCCTCGTCCTTCGCATGTCACCTTGAGAAGAGTTTATGGAAGTCGGAAGGGAGCAGAGCCAGCGCCCCCGTGCGCCACGACCATGGTCGTTAGAGATGTAATTGAACGCGGAGAAATCCGCGAAGGTTGCTGCTCTCTACTCCGACAGCTTAGCAATCTCGCATGTCGATCTCGCTTTTGTCGTTTTCTCCCGCTCTCGCGCTCTCTCTTTCTCTCTCTCCCTTTCTCTCTCTCGCTCTCTCTCTTCTCTCTCTCTTCTTTTTCTTGCTCGTTTTCCCCCTCTATCCTCTCCTCTCTCGCTCTCCCTTTGTGCTCTGCTTTCCCTCCGCCCCTTCTCTCTTTCGTCCCCTTCTATTCGATCCCTCTTCCTCTCCTCTCGCCTCCCAATACCAGGGCATTAACCCGGGCAGACGATAGATGCCGGCCCGGGTGTTGCCTTGCAGGTACTGACTGTCTTATATTAAAAAGGATCATCGTAGTTTGGTCGCATTTAAATGTTGGCCCTGTTCTGTGTCGATTCTGTTTGTGGTGGATTTTGTTATACTCCTGGAGCACGGTGAACGTGCGGACAGTGTCACGCTACACTACACACAACACACACACTCGGCGTACGCAAACGACCGTCGGCCGTTTATGGTAGCGTGTGGAATGCTCCCCATCTGACAACCGTCCCTTTTTCTTACACTGGCGCTATGCGCTGATGTAAAGTCCAATCGGAGTCACAGTTATGATGCCCCCGTCTAGAGCACACACTCGCACACGCGCACGCGCGAAAACCCCCTGATGACCTCGGTTGTGTCTCGTTTTATCTTAGCACGTACGTACTACATTGTTCGTGCATAAATTTTGTTGCTCTGCACATTGCAAAACGGCAGTTGACGCGTCTTGATTTGGTATCTCGCTCCACCCGCCAGCATCCCATCCCAGTGCAATCCCAGATCATTACAACATCACTCCTGTAGATCCTCTGGCATCAGTACCAGCGTACTCGATGCTCCATCTAGCCTATACCCGGCCGCCACGCAACAGACATGTGCTGTGCTCACGGACAATCACGCCGCACGCATCGCAGCACGCAGCGCACGGCACGCCGCACACTACACTCACACACATTCGGACACGCGACGGCACAACGCTGACACAGCACCTGCTCATGACAGCAGAATCAGTGCTCGTCTTTAATATTTACAAGCATTGCCTTTTTAGTCTGTTTTTTCTTTTTTTTATAATTAAGATGCGTAGTAGTGGTAAGAATACACTGCGCATCTTGTAATTCCAAGACCAATCAGAGGCAATAAGTCTTACAAAATAATTAAATCCGGTGTATTGTAAGGTTACAAGCTTATGAATCGTAATTCTCTACCCATCGGACTCAGCGTGTGGAAACGCCCAAAAGTATTGGCGGGCATGGCTATGTGGACGCTTAATTCGGATTCGTAACTTCATAAATTCGTATCATGATCGAATGATCTTTACTATTTCAAGACATGAGATCAGTTGTTCGTCTTTTTAATATTTAAAGTCATGCCTTCTAATTATTAATGCCTGTGTATGATAAAGTTACAAGCATGCACTCATCGCGTTTAATTAATTTAAATGCAGTGGATATGTAAAGAATAATGCATGGTGTTGTAATTTCAACCAATCAGAAAAAGTCTTTACAAATAATTAAACGCGTGTATGTAAAGTTACAAGCTTGCACGTAATTCCAACCAATCAGACTCAGCGTGTGAAAACGCGGGTGGTGCGCGTTGGAATTACGTGCATGCTTGTAACTTTACATACACGCATTTAATTAATTACGTGCATGCTTGTAACTTTACATACACGCATTTAATTAATTACGTGCATGCTTGTAACTTTACATACACGCATTTAATTAATTAAAGGCATGCTTGTAAATAATTAAAGACAAGCCTGATCTGCTGCCATACACACTCTCCCTCCCTCTCTCTCTCTCTCTCTCTGTCTGTCTCTCCCACTACCGTCTGTTGCGGTTTCACATACTGCCCGTAGACACGAGATCTCACGCACGCAATGCACGCGGTTTAAAGATGCTACGGCGATAAGCAATGACTCCACAACATTCATCCTCCTATAAAAACCACCCGCCTTAAACACACAGCGGGCCATCCGCGGAGTTTAATGACGTCACTCGAAGGCAAAAACATTGGCATGATTACCACCCGCACCCCACCGTCTCGCATCCGCTCGACGTGAAATTGTCTTGAGAACAAAATTTAATTTTGAAAATAATTCCCCCTTTTTACAGCGCAAAAGCGTTGAATTGGCGGCAAGAGAATTTACGTTAGATCTGTTTTGTTCTACTGATTTCAGATTTTTCTTTCAGTTATTAATTCGTCTTACTTCTCATTAATTCTTCGATCTTTCTTCTACCTATTCTTCTATTCAGCTTCCTATTAATTGCAATAGATGAAATTCCATGCAGATGAGTCGCCGCATCACCGTACACAGTTGAACAACGACTGTATACGCTAGCTTTCTCCCGTGCAACCATCTACATAAATCAAGCGCATACACACATAATGGGATCAGCGCTGCGAGACGGCGGGACTGATTTCATTTGTGTAAGATTATATTGCTAATTAACGCACGCGACAATTACGGGTGATTACAGCGTGAACAATCGCACGTCACGCACGCACCGATCCAAGGCTAGCCGTGATCACGACGCAAGCATCAGGCGCGCACCAGCAGTGATCGTACGTGATGCTAGATCACCGATCTCTCTCTCTCTCTCTCTCTCTCTCTCTC
>NW_014577555.1:2500-24991 GCF_000485595.1 Priapulus caudatus | reverse complement strand
ACCCGCATGATCTTAACATTGACATAGAGATCTAAAAAGCAGGAATTACTATATAATTTATAATTATCCATTACTATTATTTTACGTGTTTACTACTAAATTATAGTTTTCCTCATTTTATACATCGCGTATTATTTTATGTATCGCGTATTACCATTGACGCGTGGCTGTATCATGCAACCCCTCGTCGAACCCATGTAGCAATGATCTGCAGCTATATCCGTGTGCACGTAAACCGCTCGCCGCAGTGAGGTTGAGTTTAGTTCAGAGATTCGGCGATAAAATCAAGACAATATTCGCCGGAGCTATCAAACTCGCTGACAGCCGGGCGTAAGTCACCCGAAATTAGCAACAGACCGCGTGTTTCAAGTGGGCGTGTGAGTTGGTGGGTGGATGGGTGTACGTGCCTTTGCTGTAGGTGTACGCCCGCCGGCGTGGAATTAACACCATATAGTATATAGAGTGCGCTTATATTTAGCCCACGCGTCTCCTTCGTCTTCGTTCCACGGGTGGAAGTGAAGCCACCGCTCCTCACGCAAGGCAAATAAACAGCAATTAACGGCATCAGACGATAATGGAGCCACGTAGCGGTTGGTTAGGTCTACCGGTGTAGCTCCCTTCGCTCCCGCTACAGGTTCCACCCTCTAGCGCAGGGGTGGTCCATAGACCCCATGGGCTTCAGGGGGTCCGTGAACCAGGCGTATAAAACTTTGTGTTTATTATAATTTTCATTTTTTTGGGGAGGGGTCCGTAGCTTTCACCAGATTTTCAAATGGGTCCATGACTCAGAAAAGGTTAAGAACCACTGCTCTAGCGGGTAGACAGCGGTCAGCGTAGAGGGCGCATGTGTATCTAGACGAGACACTCGTTCTGAGGAGGAACTTGTCTCGCCGTGTGCAACTTCGAACAGACGCCCGCTAACCAGATTGGCTCACGATGACGTCACATTGCATAAGAACGCACGCAGACGCGCAGACGTGGTTGTGCTTAACGCAGGAAGTTCTTACAAAACGTCTACAACAGATGCTTCCTGCATGGAGTGATACAACTATCATGTGTAGTATAGTCAACGAACATTCTCACGCACACACGCACGCACACACACGCAGGCACGCACGCACGCACGCACGCACACACACGCACGCACACACACACACACACACACACACACACAGCACGCCGCCTAGTGCACAGTACGCCCGGCAGCATCCTGTCATAAGCAGCGCGCTCAGCAGCTGCGCGGCCCGCCACGCCAGTCGCTTCCTTCCGCCGCTACGTCTCCGGGAAGAATGACGGAGGAGCTCTGTACGTATAAGCGTACCCAGCTCTACGGGATGCGGAGGTGAACGAATGGTGTCTGTCTCGATAGTAGTACAACTATCACGTGTGGTATAGTCTACATTCGCATACCCACGCTGCAGATTACCACAGGCACTTGGAGCGTTTCAATAAAATATAATGCGAAATAAATACGAAATCTATTTACTACCAAAGTCATGTTTCTGTACTCTCTTTCGCCTATTAATATCTCTATAAATATAGAGTCATAGAGTTTATGTGTCAGTGTGCGGCAGCGTGCGTGCGGTGGACATGTGTGTTGCAGAGGAGAATTTTCACGGAATTTACAAGAAATTGTCGGCAATAATAGGCGAAAGAGAGGAGAGAAACATTAAGACTTTGGTAGTAAATAGATTTCGTATTTATTTAGCATTACATTTTATTAAAACGCTCCAAGTGCATGTGCAGATGGCAGCAAGATCGCTACTCTTGTAACTGCGTCGTTAATCGATGATCGTTGGTTGTTGTGTAAGTTTTACATCGATCATTCACCGAGGTACCAAGGCCACGGTTGTTGCATACGTTCCTCCGTGTACTCTTTCTTTTCCCATTACGAGAAATTCGGTCCGTTACGCACAAAACCCGCACGAAGTTTTAACCTATCAATGCGCGCACGCCCTCGGGTAAGCAAGCGCACACGTGACGCTACTTAATTATTTCTCGTGGTTATATAAAGTTACATCCACGAGTATGCTAGCGAATCGGGACGCGGGCGAACAATATTTTCACACAAAAACCCACTTGAACATTCGAATGTAACGAGGACCGTCTTCTGTGCGGTTTCCTGTCACAATGAACGCGGTAAACGAACGTTGATGAACGAGCCCCCCAGCTAACAACCCGCGATGAAACACCCGCGATAGCAAACTGAGGAGAAAGAGAGTATAAGTCGGTATGACAAGTGCATGCGTGCAGCCCCCCATCAGGCTCCACTCGGAATGTAGAAACACACGAACCACGCTTCTCGCCCGCAACCACCCACGGGAATCCACGAGCTACTACGGCGTGAGCATTTCTTATCCACGGCTCCACTGTCGGAACGGATTTCTGTTGCGAAAATTACACCACACATCAACGTTGGAGAGCTGAGGAAGGAGGGGGCTATTGCCTACGATGGGTTCGTCTTTGCTTTGGCGAGATTATTTCGCAAAATATGAAGTGTTTGGTTGTTCGCATTAGGGAATATGATGGCAACCACCTGGAGGCATATGTACCCTGTACTTACTACACGCTCAAGTTTCCTTCTATAATTAATGCGCTATAAATGTCAAACGTGACGCCGTGCATTTTGCAGCGCAAAATATTCGAGAAAGGGGGAGAGAGAGCAAGAGAGACAAAGAGACAGCGAGAACGTGAAAGAAAGAGTAACGGAGAGAGAGAGAGAGAGAGAAAGAGAGAGAGAGAGAGAGAGAGAGAGAGAGAGAGAGAGAAGGAGAAAGAGAGAGCAAGAGCGATATATATATATTTATATATATATATATATATTTATATATATATATATATATATATATATATATTATATATATATGTCTGTACTGTTATCATCGCTATCGTTATTATATATACCCGCTGCATGTTTACCCTGCTATTATTATCCTAATAGCATCAGTACTGTGTAAACTAACAGATTACACAAATATCGTCAATGCTGTGTGCTAAACGACTGGCCCTCGTAAAATCTGCCATCCCACACGAACCAATTATTCCCACGGTAAATAACTCCGCTAGTGAGAATCCTTGTACCAGTAGCTAGTAGGAAGTGAAAGACAAAGGAAGCGAGAGTACGTTCCAGACGGAACACTGGCCAGTAATGGCATAATAGGGGGAGGAGTAGAATGAGGGCGATGCGGGGAGAATTCGTTGATGCATTTAAAGGGGGGCTTATGTCGGGCTTGCGAGCCGACTCCACTGGAAGCAACTGGATTTCGAGCAACTGGAAGCGATCGGCAGCGACTAGTGGCGGCCAGTCGCAGGCAGTCGCGTCGCAGTCGACCCACCTAATGGCCCTGTCACACCTTGACGACTTACCTTACCAACGAAAGGTACCTTATCACCTTATCACCTTAATGTTACCTTATCACCTTACCTTATCACCTTATTACCTTATCACCTTACCTTATCACCTTAAAGTTACCTTATCACCTTACCAACGAAAGCCAGCGTATACCGACGTATGAAAAATTTAGTGAATACGCTGGCGTACGTCGAATAAGTTATGGGTAAGCTTTGTATAAGCTTTGTACAAGTTAAGAGCACGCTGGTATACGTCGTAGTACGGCGAGTACGTCGGAATATTTTGAGCATGCTATCGCAGTCGCAGTGAATTGCAGCCAGTTGCTTCCAGTCGAGTTGGCTCGCAAGCCCGACATACTCCCCCTTTAAAACTAGACGCACAAACGAATATAACTTACGTAATATTAGGCTGCTGGCGCCTGCTTTGTTGTAACCCTATAGAAAATTTCATGCGAATTTTGCATGCACATTAATATTTCATGTCATTGCATCGAAAAACGAATGAAACATTTATGAACGCGGCTCTGCATTAGAATAAATAACCTCTAGGCATTTTTATATAAAAAAAACTCCTTTAAAATAATATGCTCAACGTTCCATAACTCGACATGGCGCAGCGTTCTAAAATGCGTTGCGTTTATTCAGCTAGTGTCTGATTTGCAACTATCTAACCACCATGTTGATGATTGTTTGATTTGTTTGCTCTCTTTCTCTCTCGCTCTCTCTCTCTCTCTCTCTCTCGTGCGCTGCTCTCGCTCGCTCTGCGCTCTGCGTGCGGGTCGTGTCTCTCTCTCGTCGGTCTCTCTCTCTCGCTTTTCTCCTCGCTCTCGCCTCTCTCGTCGCTCTCGCACCGTCCCACTCTCTCAATGCCGTCCATTGTTAGCCGTGTTGAGGCTGATTACTGCCAGGAGAAGAATGAAAGAAAGGTGGCATGGCGCAGGACAGCAGGAGAATAGCTGCCGCGTGTAGAAATGGCAATACCTTGGCTGTTTCCTTGTACTGCCCCCCCCCCCATCACACACAAAACATACACGCTACGACGGTAGTGCACACAACCACGACAGCACACACGCCACGCGCTAATACAATCACCACACACACCGCGCGCGCGGTCGGGCACCTGACAATAAGACCCGCTGTATCCTAGATCACGTATCCGTGTACCACTATATGGAACTGCTACAACGTCGCACCCCTACCACTTCTACTACTACCACCCCTCTCTACTACTGCTATCTCCTGTTCTACCTACCCTACTCTACTCACCCTACTGCTCCCTCGTCCTACATACTACCCTCTCCCTCCCCACTACTCCTGTCCACCAACTCCCTCTACTCGTACCCCCCTACTCACTCCTTCTACTTCCTACCCTTCTCGATCTCCTCCTATCTACCGTATCCCGCATCTACTACGCCCCTACTACATACTCCCTACTACTTACTACTCTCATCCCCCCTCCCCCTCCCTAACGTACTGCTTTTACACTAGCTGGTTGGGTGAGTTCTCTACGTATGAACGTAGATAGCGTACTACCCTGCGCCAAATCGATCGATGTTTATCCGTGCCTGCCGATTTATGCCTTCACATCCAAAGTGTCTCTACGATCAACGTCCATCTCTACTACTCATCATCTATCTCTTCTCTCATCTCTCTCTCTCTCCTCTCTCTCTCTCGTCTCTCTCTCTCTCTCTCTCTCTCTCTCTCTCTCTCTCGCTCTCTCTCTCCCTTCTCCTCTCACTCTCTAACTCTTTTTCTATGTCGATCGCTCTCTCTCGCTCGCCTTTCTTTCTCGGTTGCTCTCTCTCTCGCTCTCTCTCTCTCTCTTCTCGATCGCTTCCTCTCTCTCTCTCTCTCTACGTCTTCTCTCTCTCTATCTCTCTCTCTCTCTCTCTCTCTTTCTTTATGCATATATAAGTATATTATATATATATATATATAGTTATCTATACGTAGTATTATGATACTATATCCCTCTTTTTTCGTCATATATACCCTCTATGCGTCCTCCAGTTCTTTCTACCCTCCCTGCTCCTCGTCTATCTCTTCATGTTCTCTCCTCCGACCATACACAATAACGTATGACAAGCACTAAAGCTGCGCTATGTATAAACTGTTCTTATTTTTCGATACGAGGATCGTTGCACCAGTACAGCATGTTTGCTGATGCGATCTAGGCATGCTGAAGCGCACACGCTCTCCATCGATCCGCCTCTTTCTTCTCGGCGCGCTCTCTCTCTCTTCTCTTCTCTCTCTCATCTCTTTTCTCTCTCTATCTCTCTCTCTCACCGCAGCGACTGCCGTGTGCTCTTTCCCTAAAAACTCTCGCCTGATCTTTAGTACACTTGACGCACAAGTCAACACACGGCGAGGCGGCAGAAGCGCCACGTGTCACACTTCTCAGCCCCTGACGTAGGAAACCAAGCGCTGTGGTGTCAATTCCCTATAGTATGTCATTTCTGACCAGAAGCGTTCGTTGTGCTCTCCGCCTTGCCGGCTGTCTTATCACGCCAAACCTGATAATAGCCGATTGTTGATGATGAACAGCACACAGGCTTGTCGGTAAAGGGTAAAAACCACAAATATGTCCTGTGCCCGCACGATGTCGTCTTATTCAACATAGCGGAAGTCTGACATCGCTCATTCTTACCACCGCGGACACAACATAAAGCACAGGATCATGGCGGAGAGGAGCAGCAATATTATAGGCAAAACGAGAGAGACACTGAGGGACAGAGAGAGAGAGAGAGAGAGAGAGAGAGAGAGAGAGAGAGAGAGAGAGAGAGAGAGAAGAAGAGAGAGCGAGCAAGAGAGAGAGAGAGGAGAGACGTTAGAATACGTTGGTCTCATCTCACTCAACTCTCTCATAGAGCCACCGCAGCCAATCCTTATTATGAACCCAGATATCCCTAAACTCTGTTAAACTCGGTTTGCCTGTCGTCTACGCAATATTTAGTATATATGAAGCAGCAGCAACAGGAGGAGGGTGAGTAACAGCAGCAACAGCAGCAGCAGCAGCAGCAGTAACATCAGCAGTAGTAGCAACAGCAGCCGCAGCAACAGGAAGAGGAGTAACAGTAGCAGCAGCAGCAGTAGCAGCAGCAGCAGTAGTAGTACTAGTAGTAGTAGCAGCAGCAGCAGCAGCAGTAACGTCATCATCATCATCATCAGCAGCAGCAGCAGCAGCCGTCATTTCTCTATCGGGCCTGTCATAAATCAGTCATGACGATCTGCAGTAGGAGGGATTTGCAGCTAAATCGGTGGCCGGGGGTCACAGGCACGACTGTACGGGGCTGTAGGTATATACAGTTACCGCACACTGTGATCTCAGCACATGGAATACCCCCGTCTACGTACGAACAGGGAATAAACAACGATGGTTCGGGTAACAAAATAGGCAGGATGGCAGCTCTGGCTTTCGTGGCACGCTCTTTTCCTCCTCTATTCGACTGCGTTTCACACGCAGCGTATGTGTACGTGCATGCCTGCGTGTGTGTGCGTGCATGTTCGTGTGTGTATGCGTACGTGTGTGCGTGCGCGCTGTGTGTGTGCGTCAGTGGCCCACTAACTTCTGGGATGCCACGAGCGGTGTTTTGAAATACGTACGGTAGATTTTATTCCAGTACGAGGCTGAATCACGCAAATGTATTTTTAGGATATCGGTGTTTATGTCCGCATGGGTGTGTTTAAGCTATGGTTTAAGCAATGTTTGTACTGGCTTAGAGACATTAGCTCTGCGAAGAAAGTGTATTTCTAAGAAGCACGTTAACAAAAAATATGCCATTACCGTACAGACAGTTGCGTAGCCATATATACAAGTAATGATGTACTTTTTCATTTGAAATTTCTGCTCTCTCGTAACATAGAAGTAAGGATGGACAATGCTGAAACATTCGCTCATACACGTTTTGAAGGGAAAACCCCAAACGATCGCCAACTAGTCCGTCAAACAAGTTTATATATATTATATGCTCTACTAGCACAGCCGCTGAGCACTGCTGACACAGAATTGGTAAATATGTTACTTTGCCCAATCTGCCTTTCTTGAGACTACTCGAATTTCAGGGTAACTCTGTAATAAATATGCACACGACTAGATTTCTCAACTGAACTCAGGAAGCTGTTAATGTTATGCGTTAATGCTGATGTTATTGTTCATGTTAATTTTAGGCGTTTTTTTTTAAAGAGTTTTACTAAAGAGATTTAGCTGGTACATCAGCTACATTTTTAGAAACTTAAATGGTAATCCACTGATACACCCTTCGTGGACCACTTAAACCGTACGTACAAACTCACATGTTACGTGAATTTATGAGAAAAAATATTATGTGTATACCACCCACACACAGCTGCAGCTACCGCGGGAACGAAAACATAGTATATCACCCCGTTAACTCATCATTACTATCAGTGCTCTGTGCAGCTGTATGGTTGTGCAAAAAGAAATGAGTAAATGCACAAAAAGTGTTCCAACCTTCATTCACTATAACACATCCGCGGTCATGCAATAATTCACATTGGGGGAAAAAAGTGTTTTTTTTCTGAGACACTAATTGCCGCAGAGCCCAATGATCTATTTCCACACATCTCTTTACAATGACTCATCCAATGACTCTCGTTTCCCGCACAGAAGCCCATAACTCCGCAATTTTGTAGCTTCACTCGCCACTAACGCTACTCATTACCTAATGGCTGCTGTCAGGCTCGACAATATTAAAACAGGAGAACGGCAAGTGCCACGTGCGCCATAGTGCTGGCAAATTAATGATCAGCAATGTTTTAATAATCTATAAGGGAAGCCGCACCTTTGGATAAAAACTTATCAGAAATTCATGTAACCAGTGCAGTACGTCAGTTCTGCGAATGGGGACATCCTTCTGACATTTAAATAAAAGCCCATCATATATACCCATTTGACCACATAACTGTTGCAAGCATGCCAACATCAGCCTAGTAACTTGTGCAGCACACTAGAGCTCTCTGCAAGCATGGACCCTCACCCACCGGGTGACCCTGCTCCACCCACACCATCAAGTTGAAATCCCCATTCTAACAGAAACCCATCTAACTGTTACAGCACACCAGTTCTGTGAATTAAGGATGCCCCACCTTTAAATAAAATGGGGACGCTTCCCCCTTAAAGCAGGGACCCCCCACCTCTATTCCACCCCTTTTAATCAGGGACCCCCACCCCACACCTTTAAGGAGGGACACCCATCACCCCATCCGGGCCATCCCACACCTCTAAAGCAGGGACCCCACCCCATACCTTTAAGCAGAGAGCCACCCCCCACCCAACACCTTTAAGCAGGGACCGCCCCCACACACCTTTAAGCAGACTCCCCCTCCCCCCCGCTCACCTGCGAGTAGCTGTAGCACGCCCCCAACGCGCGCCGCCCCCTTGCTGACGACGTCGCTGATGCAGCAGGCGAAGATCGCCGTGAAGCCGACCAGGAGAAGCAGTCCGCAGCCGACACCGACGACGACGGCGCAGATCTGCCACGAGAGGCTGGGTACGTCGGCGAGCGTCGTGTAGCGTCCGCACTCGTTGACGACGACGACGGCGCCGTCGTCGTCGACGCGCGGATAGTTGCAGCGGCGGAACGTCCCGAAGTAGACGTCCGTGGCGTTGAGCATCGTGCCGTGCAGCCAGTAGGGAAGGTAGTACCCTGTGCAGCAGAGCGTCGCCGTCACCATGGAGAGGAACGCCCAGAAGAACCCTGCACCACTCAGAGTGGTTGCCATGTTGCTGACGAGCTGAGAGAGAGAACGGGAGAAGAAAGGACATGTCGTCGTCACTTCGGGTATCGTTACCCATGTGGCCCACTGGCTCTATAGGAGAACCCTGTTGTTGCCGAGCGAGGGGCCACACGGGTAGAGCTGCACATTTCATTTGGTAAAATGATTGATAAAACATCATTAGAAAAAATTCGTCATCATTATATTTACATCTGTAAAAGTTTAGTGACAATTCAAAACTAATTAGTGCAATTCAATGCGCGACAACGAAGCTTCTTGTAGTTAAATCGAATCGATATGAGTTCGTGTACTTGCTGAAATATGCCGATACACTGATATCAGGAGCTGATATAATGATCGAGTGACACGGTTCATGTTGGGTTGTACGTACATCACCACCTACGTACAAATCGAAGGCGCAAATCCACTTTAGGCACCTTAGGTATCACGAAGTGATTCACAGATTTCTGTGTATCATCAACTGATGCACAGACTTTCCGTATATCAAAGAATGATGCAAAAACCCTAACCCTAACCCTAAGTCATAAAGTATAACCTTAGGCTTATGAAGTTATGTATCACGAAGTATGTTAAGGTTAGGGTTAGGGCTAGGGTTAAGGTTAGGGTTTTTGCATCATTCCTTGATATACGGAAAGTCTGTGCATCAGTTGATGATACACAGCAATCTGTGCATCACTTCGTGATACCTAAGGTGCCTAAAGTGAATTTGCACCCCAATGGCATGCATATTTTTCCTAAATCAAAACCAAAAACGGAAGAAGAAAACTTACCATTTAAGAAAATTTACATGTAACGCAGAGCAACTTTATAGTCCAATATCGATGGTAGTGACGTGACCGATGTAGGATCAAGCTGTAATGCGACGAGTACTACTAGTACTACCAGTATAGTGAGTAACTCGTATCACAGTAGTCAATATGCGTACACACCAGTGGTCAACGTACGCTCCCGCTTATCGGATTCTTGATCGCGGTAGATCCCTTTATTTACTTTTTCCGTGACCATCTGTGTCGTTTACCGGCCATCGGCATGCATACTACATCACCAAAGTCATTGCCAATGTCGCATGAACGCACATTAACGTACGCAGACCACTATTTAGTTAAAATCGCCACAGCAAACAACAAAACAAGCCGACAATCACTGCCAGAGATCAACACGAACACACTCGCGTGCGAACATTGTGTGTTGCTGTCCAGCGATGAGGCCCTGAACGTGTGTTGCCGCCACGGAACAGGTTTCAAGCGTGAAGAACTAAGAAAACAAAGAATGGCATGTGCGCGCCATCTCGTGGACATTTAATCCTAAAATCAAATAAGAAATGCGTTAAATTAATTTACATATAAATTCCCTAACACATAATATCAGGAGTGTATCAATACATTTGATTGATACAATTGATACACTCCTGATAATATGAGCATATTACATGATATGATGACACACAACCCTGCCAAACAGTAAATGCAAAACAGTGAAAATCATAAAGCAGCTATTTATTAGCATTTTCAATCGTCAGTGTATTTATTGATTCTTAAATTTTATGCTCATTAGATGATGAATAATTTCCACCTGCAGCACCAAGGCAATATTAGCTGCTGCTCTTTGTCTAGATTCTACATTCTAATTACCACAGTCAAATATTAATGAAGCACCATGCTTCATCTAATTAACATTTCAAAGGCGAAGCCATTCTGCACTCCTTGAAAAATTATGAAATGTGTTCAGAGTGTATGGTAGAGGTCTTTAATGTAAAGACCAAAAATTCGTGTTCCTTTCCTATGGAGTGTCTCCTCGGGTCCAAGTCACCCTAGTGTCAGGAATTTATTTGTATTATATTTTCATCGTGTTTATTTAGGTAATTGTCTATATATACATACTGCTACAATGAATTTTGAATTGAAGAATTTAGATAACCGCTAATGACACACAAAGTATGAGCACACTTATTTGTGGTCCTTGCAACGTTACTCTTAATCATAACACTAACAGCAGCACTTTGAACAATCAAAATATACAAGGAGAAACGCAAGTATATTTGAGATTTATATATAAATCTATAAATCTATAATCTATAAATGTATATAATATATAATATAGTGAACTTATAACTACTTTGCTCACGGAAGTCCCGTGTAAGGATTAGTCTGTCTCTGCTCTTCTACTGAACCAATCCTTTGCAGAACGGGAAGCGTTACTTGTAACAGGGACAACACTTATTACATAATTATAATATTAGGAGTGAATAATAATAGATATATTATTATAATAGGTCATAGATTTATTATAATAATCTATTATTATTCACTACTGATAATATGAACCATTGAAATATATATATACCTATCATGTACCTGGTATATGTTTATTTATATAATACATATAGGTATATATGTGATATGTAGATATATATATATATATATATATTATATGAATCAAGGCCTATAGATATAAACAATGATAAAAACGGTTTATTTATAGGCCTTGATATGAACAGGAGTCTATCAATATTGTTAGACTCCTGATATGAATGCATGAATGAACCATGGAATGAACATTGTGAGGTGCTGACATCTGTGGCGGAAAAAAGTTTATGTCACGTGACAAAACTTTATCAGAGTTCATCATGGCGGCGAGAGTTGATGATGTGCGAGTGCAAGAGAGCTTAAAAATCAAGATAGGTAAGCACGTAAAGTTGTCATTATTAAATTATTGTAGTCCTCACAGAATATGCATATGCATATATTGTAACAATATGGCGACGTAGGTGCATAAACTCGTAAGATTTGGTTGATGTCAACACTGTCATCTTGCGGCCGATTTTCGGTGACGCGTGTGTGTGAACCATCGCCGCTTTGCCGACAAACTAGCAACGAAGTATTACAACTACAAGTTTAATCGACCGGCAAACATCTTTCGTTGCCGATGAAGTTTATTGTACCGCAAGTAATATTTGTTACGTTGTGCGCGCAACAATTAGTATGGTAATCACAATAATAGGTGCGAGGGAACGGTGGCGAATCGGACTAGAATTGTTGACTAACTTGGTGAGTTGGCGTAGCTGGAGTTGTCTTTTCCACTACACTGACCACTGTGGCACTGTGCTACCGACGTACCGTGTCTAGCAATCAATCATAATAATTAATGTCACCGTCTCTTGCTGACACGTAAACTATGAAGGAGTGGCAATATTACAAGGTGTTGACTGTCTATTCTGTTGACATCAATTATTTAATCATAAATGGTAAGCAACATCATTATTTGTGCTTGTGATATATATAGCCTATAGGTAGTTTATGTGTTCCACTGCCAGTGCCATGCAGGAACTATGAGTAGGCTATGTCACTCATGAAACATGAGTTGGATTCTATTACTTTAAATTTTATGCTGAAATAATTTACAATATTACTGTGTTTAATGTAGGTATTAAGGTATTAGTGTATTTAGTGTATTTAGGTATTAAGAAATTTACTGACTCCCCCCTTAACTGTCAGCTTGCATGTAAATTTTGTGGCAGGTATCTAGTTTTTATAGCCATGATTAGCTGCTTATTTCACTCCCAGTGTTTGATAACATTGATTGATTAAGGATAATAACAAGTAGTGTTTAACTCATTCTGAAAGCTTTTCACTTTCACTTTTCGCAATGGTGAATAGTATTAGATTTTACACACTATATTGACCTAATACAAATGACACGTTAGTATTGCAACGGAAAGTTTGGAGTTATTACCTGATTAACATTTTTCAGTCTTATATTTATTTATACAAACCTATATATATATAATGTAAAACACGTTTTTGTTGTGCATGTGCCGATGATGTGGTGTAGAATTGGGTTTGTACAGTAGACAGCGTTTTCACATATATTGGTGAACTTTATGCATCATCAAACACCACACACTATTTGACTAAAGCTACCCAAGCCTTTAAGAAAAAGGCGGAAAACAATCGTCTGTGAATCATTACCATCCTGAGTTCTTAATTGATGCACGGGTGAACTTTGACATGACCTGCAGTGTGTAAAATGCCTATCGAAGTCTTGTGTGAGAGCTGTTTTATCTGTGCGTAGCACATGGAAAGCAGTATGGATATGCAAGCAGCTGGCATTCACTCACTGGTCACAGTCTGCCGCACCAGAATGGCCAGTGAGCGGAAACTCATTTCATGCTGGTCACAAAGAGTGGAGCATTTAATTTTACTGGTGTCTATCCTGTATTTAATTTTAAGCTAGCTCTATTGCAGTGATTGCACTTGCCCGAACGCTTGCACAATGTAGGGGGTATGTGCCACACCAAGATTTCCTCTTCTCTCTCTTACACTCTCTCTCTCTGTGTGCGTGGGTGCGAGAAGAGAGAGAGAGAGAGAGAGAGAGGGAAGGAGAGAGAGGGAGAGAGAGCTACAAACTACGTGCAGTGTGTAAATTCTCGTCTGTGCATACACGTGCGTGTGTGTGCGAAATAATTTCCAATGTTTGCTAATATCAGATGCCCTGTCTTTTTGCAGTGGAATAATATATGTAATTAAGTAATAATGTATACATATGTAAATGTATTAATAGTAAGTAGAAGTACGGCATTAATTCATGATTATATAGGTAAGAATTTAATCTGCCAAAGAGGAAATTGTTCCGCTAATATGTTCTGTATGAATAATAGTGGTAAATATTTGGTTACTTTGGTCTCCGTATGGAATTCTTCTCATTCCAAAAAACCACGTTTCTGTGTTTGTACAAGGGAAACGAAATTGAGGCCACATATGATTTATGCGTTATTGCCGAATGAATACGATTCGTGACAATGAACTTCTGAAATGAGTCTGTGAACAAATGATTGTGTGTTTGTATGCGTGTGTGCAAGTGTGTATGTGTGTGCGTGCATGATTGTATGCCTGTATGGTGCTTACGTGTGCATGTGCGTGTGTTTGAGTTGCGGTGCTTTTGGCGTTTTGGGTCACAGACCGTCCTGTCCGATGAAATGAGTTTGCACCCATTTTTGCCTGCTGGTCCATATATTGCACTGTGTTCTGCTGAGAGCTCGCTTACTGTAATACACGTTCATTCAGATATTACTGTGCCGGCTTGGTTCATTCAGGAGAGAGCGAGGCGTGTAAAACCACGGCCCGAATTCATTCACAATTCCCACCATACAGCGGAGTCTAATAGATGTGGCGGCGTGGCGTTTTTCGACGACAAATAATCCGCGTGTTCGCGCTTATTGTGCTAGAACTTTTCCGCACGCCCCCCATCCGCTTGCGCGCATGAGAGAGAAGGGGGGCCTCTTTTATCGCGACGAGACATCGCGCTTTCGGACAACGCCGCGAGAACAGATGCCTTCTGCGAAAAGAAAATCGCGATAGTTTGCGGCGTGGGCGAAACATTTTTCAGGGTATTATATTGTCGGCGACCCTCTTGCATCCGTCATAGCAACAGGGACGCAGCGTTCGCCACCGCCGCCACCTCCATACTCACAGGTGCTCGTTGGAATAGTGTGGTGCGCACGAATTCTTCGAGGCTGTCGGTATGTGTGAGCTGTATAGTAGACGACTTGCCCACGACTTGCGCGAGGTGCCATATAAAGCATGTGCACAGTCGATGCCTGTATGAGTGGTCACCTACGGAACAGACACCTATCTATAAAGGGCACTTTGTACTTCTCTTGTGTGGCAGTTATACAAGGAAACCACCTCTACAGAACAGGGCATCTGTCTATAAAGGACACTTTGTACTTTTCTTGTGTGGCAGTTATACAAGGAAACCACCTCTAGTACCTCTACAGAACAGGACAACTGTCTATAGAGAGTACCTGTTGGGGTTTCTTTCGAGTGGCACTTCAATAGTGAAACCACATGTATAAAACAGATACCTGACTATAGACTATAGAGGACACTCGTTAAGTTTCCCTTTAGTGACCATTATATAAGCTTGACTGTATATAGCAAGCTGACGCCCACGACTATGTGATATAAGGCGAAGTGTAAAGAATAAGCGCCCGCAGGTGTCTGCGTAATACATCCATTTAAGGATATGAGCTTACTCATGTATTGGGTGCCCTTCCACTCCCCACAAGTTTAGATGCAGGTGAAATGCAACCTGCAAAACGTGATCAACGTGCAAAACGTGTGCAACGTGATGTAAAACGAAATGCAACACGTAATGGCATCGCGCGTGATCCGCGGCATTGTTCGTAGAAATTACAGTGTAAAATCGGTACATTTCGAGAGCATTAACGAAAGATTCTTGTTATAACAGAGAAAGAGAGAGCGAGAGCGAGAGCGAGAGAGAGAGAGAGAGAGAGAGCGAGAAAGAGAGAGAGAGCGAGAGAGAGAGAGAGAGAGAAGAAGGAGAGAGAGAGAGAGAGATAGAGAAGAGAGAGAGAGAGAGAGAGAGAGAGAGAGAACGAGCTGTGCGCTGTTATCGCTGTTATGTTAAACACAGACCTCTCATCGTTTTATGCGAGTAGCGTTCAACTCGTGCGTGCGCACATCCGGTGGCGTGTATTAGTAAACGGGCTTGGCAAGTAAGTCCAACACGCGTATCGTGGCGTTGCCCTAGAGCGAAGGTGTGTTCGTTCGTGCGTGCGTGCGTCGCGTGCCGTGTGTGTCGTGTTGTGATTGATGTCAGATGGAGGGAAGCTGGCGTATAAAAGGGATCGGTCTCCGCATGCCTTGTGATCTTGACTGCATGACACACTCGCGGCCTGCTGTGTGTCACATTGTTTACTTAAATACGTGTATGGCCATAACGACCTGCTGCCTGCCTGCCAGCCTGCCTTACCTGCCTGCCCGCCCCGGCACCCATAATAGCTCGGGGCAGGGTTAAAATGTGTGTGTGTGTGTGTGTGTGTGTGTGTGTGCGTGCGTGCGTGCGTGCGTGCGTGTGTGTGTGTGCGTATTGTACGATTTTTCTGTAAACCTGAACTATCATTAGTGAACCTGGTTGTTGGTCTAGCTGCCTGTGTGCCTGCCTGCTTACCTAGTTACCTGCCTGCCTTCCTCGCTGGCTGTTGAGCTGCCTACTTATGACTATCTGCCTACCTACCTGTTATATATTATCTGCCTACCTGCCTGCTATGCCTTATCTGACTACCTGCCTGTTTAGTGTTTACCTGCCTGCTTGCCTACCTACTAGGTTAATTACGTGTCTGTCTGCCGTTCTGGCTGCGTGCCCGACCTGGCTTTTCTTTCCTTCTGTGTTTCCCTGAAACAGGGGTATCCCTTACTCATAAGAGAAATCTTGGAAATGCTAGCGGTATGTGTAGGTGGGTAGCTTAGTCACTCAGTGAATGAATGAATTTAAATACTTACTACACATTCCACAGCACTAGTCAGCGTGCCGTTCTTTGCAGACGTGCAGGTATCTCCGGGTTCCTTGTGCACCAATAAGAGAAGTTGCGTGTATTATGCACTTATTGGGCTGTGTTCACCATTGGTGCGTGTGTGAGCAAAGTATTAAGAACTGCAATTCGTGGTAATGTATGCCTGCGTGCGTGCTTGTGTGCGTGCGCGTATGCATAAGTGTGCATGTGTGCGTAAGTGCATGTGATACAGTTTAACTATCTGTTGTGTCTCTTGGCTTCAGTTTAAGGGGAAGTTTCAGACCTTGACTGGCAAATAAGGTTCAAGATAAGGTTAAGAATAACACAACCTAAATAAACATACTTATATATAAAAGAAACGACCAGGACACCTACTGACTACAGAACCACCGTTTCGGGGCAATTTTAAGGGATTTTGATAAAGAAAGGTGTGCGTGCATGTGTGTGCGCGCACGCGTGCGTGTGTGTATGCGCGCGCGCGTGCGTGCGTGTGTGTGTGTGTGTTTGTGCGTGTGTCTGTGCGTGTTTCTGTGTGTGTGCGCGCGCGCATGCGTAGTCGGTAGCTGATTTTTAGTAGTGAGAGTATAGAGGTTTTAGGTGTAGGTAAGACTAAAGTGACGCGCAGGCAGGCGGGCAGGCAGGATCAAACAACCTACTGGGGGAAGAAAAACTTGGCCAGGTTCCTGGGCACGCTACAGCTTCTGTTTGTAGCGTGCACACACATGGCCGAAGAAAGAGGTTTTACATTGACTATATTACTCTGATGTTACGAGTTTGTTGAAGAGCATTTTTTTGGTTGTGGTAATCATTGCGCATGGTATATTATTATTATTATTATTATTATTATTATTATTATTATTATTATTATTAACTGAAATACGAAGTAACAAACGCAGACATTTATTATCTGTGTCTATAGTTAGACATACAAACAATGAATAAATGATGATTAAGAGAGTGAGTCCCCCTTTTTGGTTGATCGGGAGGTGGGGGGGCATCGGTAGTTTACGCGAGTGTTTCTCATCACGTCGTTGATGGGGCGCTAATATCGTTTGCAGCTGTGGGGTAGGGTCGTAGGGCTGTGGTTTACGTAAGCTAGTAGCAGCTGACTACTACAGTACTAAGTACTAAGTAGACAATAAGCTAGTAGTAGTACTTAGTAGTAGTAGTAGTAGTAGTAGTAGTAGTAGTAGTAGTAGTAGCTATCATGGGCAGAGTGAGGAGGCTCTAGACTGCGAAAGACTAAAGTCGTCCGAAATTGATATGGTGTGGCGGTCAGTCGCAGCGACGTGCGGAGTCCGTGTAGAAGGATCTAACAAGTGGGAAGAGATTGCCCGCGTGCTGCTGGATGTATGGATGCGTTCGTGCGTGCGTGCGTGTGCGTGCATATGCGCGAGCTCTCGGTGTAGTCGTGAGACTAATTCCAAGGTCTAACTAGTGGAGCTCTACCGATGTACTAACGCTCCATTAGGAGTGTTCCCAACTTTGATATCATTAATGATTAATGATTAATGATTGATAATCCTAACCCTAACCCTAACCCTAACCCTAACCTAATTGACATTAAACCACAAACTAATATATGACCATATATATATATACATATATGTTATTATGACCATTAATGACATTAAAGTTGAAAACACTAAAATTGGGGGTCTTAATGGAGTATCACCCCGATTTGGTCCCTTCGCTCGTGCTACAGGCGGACTACTACTTCCTGTAGTGGGTGGGGGCGAAGGGGCTACATTGGTAGAGCTATCAGTAGTGTAGTCGTGAGATTAATTGGAAGCTCATCCACAGCACTATCTACTGCAATAAGCCGGTGCAATCAGGGGTCGGGCAGGCAGAAAGTGTTGGAAATAGCAGCCCCCGTCTCCCAGACCGCTAACTTGTGAGCAGGACTGATGAATTTTTATGGATTTTACTGTAGGTCGTATAGTTGGAGTCAACATTTTTCATAATTAAGACTGGCTGGATTTTTAGGCTTATTTCCAAGGCTTTAGGCAGGCATACGCGGCAGTGGCAGATGGCAGTACAGTCGTGATCCCTCCGTTTATATCTTTCTCTTTCTCGTTCTCTCTCTCTTTCTTTCTCTCACGCTCTCTCCCTCTTTTTCTTTCGCGCGCTCACTCTCTCTCTCTCTCGATCTCTCTCTCTCTTTCGTGCGCGCGCTCTCTCTCTCTCTCCACCCCTATCTTTCTCTTGCACTCTCCTTCCTTTCTCTCGCCCTCTTTCTATGAGAGAGAGTGAGAGCGAGAGAGAGAGAGAGCATGAGCGATCGTGAGCGAGATAGATATATATAGGTTTGCATATCTTGTGGCTGGTAGTGCCAACCCGGTTATCAGTTTAGCCTGTTCTGTAAGAGAATCTATTAGTTATTTGATAGTGGGGGCGCGATACGGCCGTGTTTGGCTAATAAACAAGTAAAACTAATATTTGCTCGTGGGTAGATCTCTGTACACATCGTCGGTGCGTTGTGATAACTCGTAAGAAGCAACAGGTACTGCTGGTACGTGAGCGCGATAACGTAATGTAGATGTGACGTCATCGCTGCAAAGCTCATATTATTTGTGACTCGACGACCGGATCGCGATTGGCTGAGAATCTTGGGGGTGTGTGTGCAAATATTTGAGTTCACTGCATTTTTTTTTTTTGTGTGAACTTTGTTGGTGTATCATGTTTGATTGAAGTGCTTATAATAATATATGGATAGTCACCTGAAGTTTTGTTTGTAATTCAATAGATATCGCTCTGTTGAGTATGAATTATGATTATGCCTTCATCTACTGCCATATGGCATTGTATTGATAATTCTGTAGATGACGCACTGTTTGATATGTACCGTGATTGTGATTTCTATGTTGGGCCATATGGAATTTTATTCACAATTCTATAAATAGCACGATTGACCATGAATCACCACGATTGAGATATTTATCTATGTACTATGAAACATCGGAACGAGTTTCGGTTTGGCGTTTGCATTTACTTAGTCAGTCACGCTCGCAGATATCTAATATCAAACTGGCTGGAATCGGAAACGTTTTAGAAATGACGTTGACAACTGTCGTTGTGATTTAATCTCTCTCGTGTGTCTTGCGGCAGACAGGATGGTGCAGTGTAGAGCAGCAGCTGCTAGTGCATCCTCTCTCGCCAGCTCCCAAGATCTGCATCCGCCCTCCCCCCACCTACTCACGCGTTGCTGTTGCGTGTTCGCTGACTTGATAGGTATGTATCGGGCAGAGGTAGCCGATACTGGAGAGGGAGAGCGGGGGAGCACGCGTGGATGCGTCATGGCAGTACGTCATAGCTATTACGTACCCTCCCTATCATCACTCACCAACCAGCCGCCGACTACCATCCGGATGCTGTGTTGTAGGGTGACCCCTAATGAGTAGGACGAGAGAGGGGGGGGGATGAGAGATTGAGAGAAAAAGGGTAAGAGAGCGAGAGAGAGCGCGCGCGAGAGAGTGAAAATGAGAAGTAAAAGAGAAAGAGAGAGAGGAAGAGGGACTCCGAGGGAGATATAGTGAGAGAGAATGAATAAAAGGCAAAAGAGAGAGAGAGGGGGGGGGAGATCCCTCCCATCATCCCCTCTCTTTTTTTTCTCCCACTGATAGCGATGACTCAGAATTATGGGGAAGGCGCCATAAACAGACAGATACAGGACACCCTTTATCAACACGAACTTAAAAAAAACACACATGCAAGTTGCAACGTTGATTACATCATGGTGTCGTCTTACAGAAATTACTAAATGAGACACGAGCATCTAACGGATGACAATCCGTTATCGTGATCATTTACGTGGCATGCTGTACGTGTGCTACGTGCTGGGAGTGTGTGCGCGCCTGTGTATATGCGTGTGCGGACGTGTCTTTACCCGTGCGTTCGTACGTGTGTTGTGTGCGTGCGTGCGTGCGTGCGTGCGGCGTGCTTGCGTGTGCTATTATTGCCCCCACTCTACCGCCGCACCGCTTACGAAGATTGCACTGAACTCTGGTTGCCTTCTCCGCCAATCAACACCCCCCCCCTCCGCCGTCCCACCGCGCGCATCAATGAAACATTTTCCACGGCAGGACGACAGTAACGGGATCCCGGATAGCAATTAGCGAAAATCCGGATTTCCTGTGTAAACCGGTGCTGAGTCTCGGGCGGACGGACGGGCGGCACTATCAGTGGGCGCGATCAGTAGCTGCAGCCGGGTGATGTGACATTCCGTAGTAAACGCGCTTGTAATGCGAGCGCGCTACCGGCCGAGGGAATGCGTGTGGAGTGCTGCTGCTGCTGTTGTTGGGCAATACCGTGTATTCAATACTGTGTAAGGCACGACGGCCTAATTGGTCTCGCAGAAATCTACTTGCGCTCCATTAGAAGAAGATCCGTCTGGGAATAGAGGCTGCAGAGTCACAGGCTCACATGCAGTGTTGTTTGTGTGGTCCGTCGTTCAGAGAACGGTCTCAATGTGCAATGCACGGGATCGTTTCTTGGAGCGACGTTCCACCCACGTCGCCCAGCCTCCACGTACTTAGTGCACTCGCTTGCTAATGCACGCACGCACGCACGCACGCACATACCCACTCACACACGTATGTACACGCTTGCTCGCTCACTCACTCACTCACTCACTCACTCACTCACTCACTCACTCACTCACTCACTCACTCACTCACTCACTCACTCACTCAAGCACTCACTCACTCAAGCACAGACTGACTCACTCACTCACTCACTCACTCACTCACTCACTCACTCACTCACTCACTCACTCACTCACTCACTCGCTCGCTCACTCACTCAGTCACTCACTCACTCACCCACTCATTCACTCACTCACTCATTCATTCATTCATAATCCACTCGCTTATTTAAATTCAATTTTAGTAATTTAAGACTTAGTATGGTCTTAGCAATTGCTCATGCTCTATTTGATATACTGCTGGGTTGTGGTCAGTACACAAAACCTACATAGAAGGCCCATATATCAGTGTCTAAGATAACGTACCTGTGCGTTGACCCACTGGCGAAATGGCAGATACTTGTACTGTGCGTACGTGTGTGTGTGCGCGTGTCAGTACACTTAGTACGTTCACTCTGCTTGTTTATGGTACTTAGGTAATGGTATAATAATAAGACTATGGTCCGGCAGCCATAGCGAGTGGAAGTGAATCTATCCTGATGCCAGGGTGCGTGTGCGTGCGTGTACACGCGGGGGTGCGGTACGTGTGTGCGTGCGTGCGTGCGTGCGGGGGTGTGGTATGTGCGCGTGCGGGGGCGGGATGATGCCATACTCCCCGGATCTCTCTCGATGAATGGAATTCCTCGAGTGTTTCTCTAGCCGCTCGCTTGCATCACCACGCTGGCGGAGAGTGAGCATGTAAACACACACACGGGGCTGTCAATAGGCTGGCTGGCAGGCTGCTGCCTGTCTCCGCTCACACACCGTCGTTGCTTGTCAGCGGACATAAATAATACATGCTACACCGCGGTTAGCGATAGGTCCATGCATCCGGCCGCGTCCCCTACTTGTGTTTCTGTCTGTAACGTGCGTTTGTTAGAGACAGAGAGGAGAGGGAGGGGGAGAGGGAGAGAGATGGGGAAGGAGGGAGGGAGAGGGGGAGAGAGAGAGAGATAGCAGTAGGTATGATTTACAAACGTGAGAGGCAGATGAATGTGTGGTTCATAGAAGCGATATGAATCGCTGCCGATGATGATTCACATTCTTCTGATTGCTCTCTAAAGTTGAGCTCCCTAAAGAGCAAACCCCTGATTGTAATGAAGGTGGTGGTTAGCTTCCTCTGCATTCTCCTTCCCCACCCCACCCTAACCATGCGCTATTTCACTGAAGACTGGCAATGAAAGAATTCACTCACACCATAATTGTTGGTTTCGATGTATGGTACGATTTCATTGCAGTAATGAATACACAAGTGTCTAACACTTTGGAGTGGACTAGTGTTGTAGCTACTACTAGATACGCTATTACACAATACACACGCACGCACTCATTAGACCAATGTTGCTGCTGCTGTTGCTGTTGCTGCGACTGTTTCTTCTACTGCTGC
>NW_014577554.1:215440-221052 GCF_000485595.1 Priapulus caudatus | reverse complement strand
CTTGTCTCTTCTCTCTCTCTCTCTCTCTCTCTCTCTTCCTCTCCTTCTCTCTCTCTCCCTGCCGCTCTCTCTCTCTCTTTCTCTCTCTCTCTGTCCTATTTTCTCCCTCTTTCCGCCTCTCACTCTCACGCCCTGCCTCCCTATCTATCTCCTTCTGCTTCCCGTCACCTTCTCGTCTGCCCATCCCATTGCGTCAGAGCCACGGCGTGTGGATTTACGGGAGAGCAGCAATGCGAGTGTGTGAGGGGGAAACAATGTGAACGACGCACGAGCGCGAGCACGCGCCGCGTCAGTGCGAAACCGTTTGTCGGTAATTGGAAGATTTCCAGTTTCGAAAACGTCGCTGAAGCAATTATGATAATCGGTGTGCGGATTTTGCGGTCAGGTTGTTAGCCCGCGGCTAGCAGCTTTCCACACGACAAGCCCCCAGTGAGAGAAGGAGGGGGAGAGGGGATGTGAGTGTGTCCGCTGCCCGTGCGTGCGGACGTGTGTGTGTGTGCGTGTGCGTGCGGGCTGTGCGGGCTGGGTTGCAAAACGTGGTGATCGCCGTGTGTGGACGTCTGAGATAGTGCGTGGCGATGTGCGTGCGCGCGTGCGTGGATGTTGCGTGTCGTTGTGTGCGCGCTTGTTGCGCTCCAGCCGTGCCCAGCCGGTGCATCAACGCTGTCTCACGTCCTCTATCAATCCATCAACCATCATTCCATTCATACATCCCCATCCATCCATCCACTGCTCAATCCATTAATTCATCCTCCATCAAAGATCCATCAATCAACAATCCATCTATCCATCCATCCATCCATTGCAGATCCATCATTTCATCCCGTTTCATCCGTTCACCATTCATCAGTCAATCAATTCATAAAATAACTAATAAATAAATAATAATAAATCTACCCGTCTTTCGTCTCACGTTGTTCGTTATCCGTACTCTTTCTCTCTCGCGCGCCCGCGCTCTCTCTTTTCTTCCTGCCTCCTCTCTCTCTGCTTTCTCTCTACTCTCTCTCTCTNTCAGAACAACAACTCGATGAGAGATTGGACAGATATCAGAAGGAGATAAATTGGGTTAGGCAGCGAGAGAGAGAGAGAAAAGAGAAAGCGAGATGAAGTTAAACGTAGAGAGAGACGAGAGAAGAGAGAAAGAGAGAGAGAGAGAGAGAAAGAGAGAGAGAGAGAGAGAAGAGAGAAAGAGAGAGAGAAGAGAGCATAAGCACAAGAACAAGCGTAGCAACAAGAGACGGACCGAACGAACAGGATTTACCGCACACTGGCGTCGCTCTTCTGGCCGCGACAGATTTACGGGTATGACAAACCGAGCGCGTGATCTCGTTCCGCACCAGTGTACCCACGCCCCCGGCGCGAAGAACAGCGGTATAAAGCGGCACAGTCGCGCCAGCCAAGAAGCCATGTATCAGCGCACAGTCCGCCAAGAACCACGTATACAGCGGCACAGTCCGCCAAGCGCAAGAACCACGTATCAGCGGCAACAGTACCGCCAAGAATAGAACCACGTATCAAGGCGGCACAGTCCGGCCAAGAACCCACGTCATTCAGTCGGCACAGCCGACACAGCCAAGACAACCAGACGTATCAAGCGCACAGTCGCGCACAAGAACCAGTCTCAGCGGCACAGGCCCGTCAGGAAGAACCACGTATTCAGCGGCACATGCCGCACAAAGAACCACGTATTCAGGCGGCAGAAACAGCCGCAGCAGCAAGAACCGGCGTATGCAGCGGCAGCAGCGCGCCAAGAACAACATATCAGCGGCAGGCAGCCCCAAGAAGCCACGTCATCAGCGGCACAGCCCGCCAAGAACCACGTATCAGCGGCAACAGTCGCGCCAAGAATCCCCGAACGTATCAGCGGCAGCAGGCCCGCCGAAGAACCACGTATGCAGCGCAGGCAGCGGAGCGCAGCGAAAACCACGTATCAGCGGCACAGCCCCGCCGAAGAGAACCAACGTATCTAGGCGGCAACAGCCCGGCCAAGAACCCAGCGTATCAGCGGCCGCAGCCGCCCAAGAACGGCGACGTATGCAGCGGCCAGCAGCGGCAGGGCCAAGAACCACGTATACAGCGGCCAGTCGCGCCAAGAACCAAGCGTATCAGCGGCCATGCAGCAGCCCGCCCAAGATACCACGTATACAGCGGCACAGTCCGCCAAGAACCGCGTATCAGGCGAGCACCAGTCAGCCAAGAACACGTATCAGCGCAACAAACGGCGCCAAGAACGGACACGTATCAGCGGCCAAGGTCAGGCCGCCAGCCAAGAACCACAGTAATCAGGCAGGCACAGAGCCAGCCACACGACCACGTTATGCAGCAGGCAGCAGCCCTGACCCGCCAAGAACGACGTATCAGCGGCACAACGGCGCGCAAGATAACGGCACGTATCAGCGGTCACAGCCGCAGCCAAAGACACACGTACGCAGCGGCAGCAACACCGGCCAAGACGCAGCGTATCAGCGGCAGCAGTCCGACAAGAACCAGTATCACGGCGCAAGCCGCACAGACCACGTATCAGGCGGCACAGCCGCCCAAGAACCACGTATGCAGCGGCACAGCTGCGCCAAGAACCAGCGTATCAGCGGCAGCAGTGCCGACCAAGAAACCACGTATGCAGCGGCAACAGCAGCCGCGCGCAGCCTAAGAAACCACGTATATCAGCGGCACAAAGCCCGCCTAGAACCACGTATCAGACGGCAGCAGCCGCGGCCAGAAGAAGCAACGTATCAAGCGGCAACAGCCCGCGGCCAGATGGACAGAACCACGTATCAGCGGCACAGCCGCGCAAGAACGCACGTATGCAAGCGGCACATGCCCGCCAAGAACACGTATTCAGCGGCACGCAGGCCGCACAAGAAAACCGGACGGTAAATCAGCGGCACAACCCGCCGACCGCAGCGCCCGTATCCCAGCCCCCTGTTCGGGCCGGGCACTAGCGAGCACACCCAACCGCCGTGCGCATGGCGTGGCGACAAGGCGTTTCATCCGTGGGCAGCGGATAACAAGGCAATATATATATAGGAATCGGAGATTTTCGACAGTTCGAAATGTGGTCTTGTAGCCGCATGAGCCAGACGCGCTTGGTGATATGGCTGATTGCGAAGGTAGATTTGAGTGAAATTTTGGCTCTGCATATAAAAAATGACGAATGCATGAATTGGGGCAGCGGCAACGATGACGGGCGGGTGGGTGTGTGTGCGTGCGTGCGTGCGCGGCGTGTGTGTGTGTGCGTGTGCGTGCGTGCAGTGCGTGCGTGGCGTGCGCGTTGCTGTGTGCGCGTAGCGTGCGTGTGGTGCGCGCGTGCGTGTGTGCGTGCTGCGTGTGTGGGCGCTTTGCGCGCGTGGCGTGCATCAGGCGCTTGTCTCAAGCTCGCCTCTATGCAATCCATCGCAAACCATGCCATCGCATTCATACGATCGCTCCATCGCATCATGCGCATCAATCCATCCAATTCATCCATCATCAATGCCATCAATCAATGCACATCCATCTATCGGCATCATAGCCATCATAGCATCAGTCATTCATCCGTTCATGCCGTTCACACCATTCATGCAATCATCTAATCAATAAATAAATAAATAAATAATAAATAAAATAAATCTAACCGCGTGCTATTCGTCCGTCTGTTTCGTTTTGATCGTAATGCTCTGCTCTCGCGCGCGCGCATCTCAACTCTTCTCGCTCTCTCTCTCTCTCTCATGCTCTCTGCTCTCTGCTGCCCTCTCCCCTCTCCCGCCTCCTTCTGCTCACTGGGGCCTTGTCGTGTGAGAAAGCTGCTAGCAAAGGGCTAACAACGCTGAGCGCGCATAAATCCGCACACCGATTATCATAATTGCTTCAGGCGACGTCTTTCGAAACTGGAGTCTACCTTTCTCTCGGGCCCTTTGTATATCTGTCTATCCATCTACCAATCTACCTATATATCTATTCTGGAAAACCTGCTTCTCTCCCTTCTTCCTAGCCTCTTCTACCCCCACCCACCCACCTTCGACAGCCGGCCGTTTTCGTTAGAGCGAGAGTTACTGTGAAGAGTAATTGTGGGCGCGGGACATATTGCATTAGCTGCGGCTTTGTCAGTGATTGCGTGTTTGTCCAGCGACAGGAAGCGACTCACAGCGGCTGCCCTAATGCGATTAGTTGCGCCTGGACGAGAGGGAGGATGCGGCGGTGCGAGGCTGTGATTCATCAGCTGGGTCGGTGTGATGGTACTACCCTACTGCTTCCTCATGCTCCTCATTTTTCTTCTCTTTCTTCTCCTTCCCATAGCATCTTCATATCTCTCCGCGCAGCATCCTCCTCCTCCTCCTCCTCCTCCTCCTCTTCCTTCTTCTTCTCTACTTCCTCCTACTCCGTGTAACATCCCGACAGCATCTTCAACCTTCTCTCCACAGCATCCTCCTCATCTTTATGGANAGAAGGGGAGAGGGAGAGGGAGAGAGAGGAGGGGGAGAAGGAGAGAGAGAGAAAGAGCGAGAAAGAGAGAGCGCGCGCGAGAGAGAGAGACGACGGATAGACGAACAGACGGACGGATAGACGAGTAGATTAATTAATTAATTGATTGATTGATTGATTGATTGATTGATTGATTGATTGTGCATGCGTGCGTGCGTATGCGTGCGCGCGTGCGTGTGTGTGTGTGCATGTGTGCGTGTGCGTGTGCGTGTGCGTGTGTGCGCGTTTGCGCGCGTGCGTGCATCACGCTTGTCTCAAGCTCCCTCTATCAATCCATCAAACCATCCGTTCCATTCATACATCCCTCCATTCATCCATCCATCAATCCGTCAATTGATCCATCCATCAATCCATCAATCAATCAATCCATCCATCCATTCATCCATCCATCCATCCATCCATGCATCCATCCATTTATCCGTTCATCCGTTTACCCATTCATTCATCAATCGCACGCACGCACACACACACCGCCGTCATCGTTGCCGCTGCAATTCAACATTCGTCATTTATATGCAGAGCAAAATTTCACTCAAAATCTACTTTCGCCAATCAGCATATCACCCAAGGCGTCTGGCGATGCGGCTAACCACATTTCGAACGTCGAAATCTCGATTCCTATATATATATTGCCTTGTTATCCGCTGCCAGGGTTGAACGCTTGTCGCGCGCATGCGCACGGGGTTGGGTGTGCGCTAGTGGCGGGAACAGGGGTGGGATACGGCCTGCGGGCGGGCTGTGCCGCTGATACGTGGTTCTTGGCTGGCTGTGCCGCTGATACGTGGTTCTTGGCGGGCTGTGCCGCTGATACGTGGTTCTTGGCGGACTGTGCCGCTGATACGTGGTTCTTGGCGGGCTGTGCCGCTGATACGTGGTTCTTGGCGGGCTGTGCCGCTGATACGTGGTTCTTGGCGGGCTGTGCCGCTGATATGTGGTTCTTGGCGGGCTGTGCCGCTGATACGTGGTTCTTGGCGGGCTGTGTCGCTGATATGTGGTTCTTGGCGGGCGTGGGTAGACTGGTTGCGGACGAGATCACGCGCTCGTTTGTCATCTCGTAAATCTGTCGGGAGAAGAGACGCCGTGTGCGGTAAATCCGTTCGTCGGTCCGTCTCTGTTGTACGCTTGTTCTTGTGCTGATCTCTCTCTCTCTC
>NW_014577554.1:213606-214042 GCF_000485595.1 Priapulus caudatus | reverse complement strand
CCTTCTCCCCACAGCATCCTCCTCATCCTTCCCCACAGCATCTTCATCCTTCTCCCCACAGCATCCTCCTCATCCTTCCCCACAGCATCTTCATCCTTCTCCCCACAGCATCCTCCTCATCCTTCCCCACAGCATCTTTATCCTTCTCTCCACAGCATCCTCCTCATCCTCCCCACAGCATCCTCCTCATCCTTCCCCACAGCATCCTCCTCATCCTTCCCCACAGCATCCTCCTCATCCTTCCCGACAGCATCTTCATCCTTCTCCCCACAGCATCCTCCTCATCCTTCTCCCCACAGCATCCTCCTCATCCTTCCCCACAGCATCTTCATCCTTCTCCCCACAGCATCCTCCTCATCCTTCCCCACAGCATCTTCATCCTTCTCCCCACAGCATCCTCCTCATCCTTCCCCACAGCATCCTCCTCATCCTTACT
>NW_014577554.1:203765-212181 GCF_000485595.1 Priapulus caudatus | reverse complement strand
GAGAGAGAGAGAGAGAGAGAGAGAGAGGGAGAGAGCGAGAGAGAGAGAGAGCGAGAGACAGAGCGCGCGCACGTGCGCGAAAGAAGATACGAGAGATGAGAGAGAGGAAGGCGAATGGGAGAAAGAAAATCAGACAGGTGGAAAAACGAGAGTGAGGGCACCCCAACAGAACTTATGCTGTCTAGGCGATATCTGCCTAAGGTGGTTCTTCTGGACATTTTATCGCAAATCGTTGAGTCATCATTGCGTAGCTGTTCCCCATGTTTTCCCCTGCCCGTAGTAAACCTGACATGACATTTAAGTTGATGATATGTAATTTATTTTATTTTTATTTTCTGGTATGTGATCGGAGCGATACCTTATCTACCATTAAAATGCAGCTCTCATTCCTTTCTCACATCAGTCGTGCTATATACCGCCATTCCAATTTTTCGAAACCACTTTCACATACAGCATCTAAAAGCACCGCGAAATACCTGATATGAAATTCTCGGGCAAACGGTCTTTTTACGCTCTGCGAGATAAAAACAAACGGTATTTTCGCGAGAGCAAATTTACCGAATATTTGCGATCCGACGGCAAGTAATTGAAAAGCACCGTCTCTATCCGCCACCGCCGCTGCTTTTTAAAACCTCTATATACTCTCTCTTTCTCGCTCTCTCGCTCTCTCTCTCTCTCTCATCTCATATCTCTCTACTCTCTCTTCTCTCTCTCCCATCTCTCCTCTTCTCTCCTCTTCTCTCTCTTCTCTCCTCGTCTCTCGTCTCTTCTCGTCTCATTCTCTCCTCTCTCTTCCTGGGATCATGCTCGTCCCTTCTCGCTCTCTCTTCTCTCTCTTTCTCTTCTTATTCTCCGTCATCCCGTCTTCACGGGTCTCCTCTCTCTCTCATCATCGTCTCTCAGATCCTCTTTCTCCTCTCTCTCTCCCTCATCTTATCTCTCTCTCTCATCCCTCCTCTCATCTCCTCGCTCCACTCTCAAAACTCTCTGTCCTCTCTCTCATTCCCTCTTCTCCCTCTCTCTCATCTCATCTCTCTCAGATCTCTCTCGTTCATCAAACAATGCCTGCGCACGTAAACGCGTCAGCGCGCGCTCCGTACGCCCCCTCCTCACGCCTATACGCTTCATACTCGCACCATGTCACGCTCCCCATGCATAACTCACGCACGTGCAGAGCACGAACGCGTTGTACATAATTGTTATTCGTCCCAATCCATTAACTAATTAACGGCCATCCACCTAATTACCGACGACGTGTCTGTGCAGTGATCACCGGTTCCGTCGCTCACCGGTAGCGACGTCTAGCGTCGAACGGATAACACGTCACATTTGCTTGGGGCGGCGGGTGACAGCAAGGCGCGCGGCGGCGCGGCGGCGGCAGCGGCGGCGGCAGGCGGCGGCGGCATCGCCGTGATGCGCGCATATAGTTTCGTCTCACCCGTCTATCTGCAGCCCGGTTTTTTTTGATTCACGCACCCAATTGCGATTTCCAAACTAGCATGGCGTCCGTCGAAAATCGCGGAGAAGCAACTGCGCCTGCGCGCGCGAAGAGAGCAGCTCTCTTGTGTGTCTGCCCGTCTATCCTGCTAAACGATACTTTTCACTTGCACGTAGCCGTCCACTACAATTTCGTCCCGGCCGAACCCTGGCCGAAAAAAATCGAGCCACGTGAGCCCGCCCGTTGCCTTAGCAAACCGCGCAACGCCGCATGGGACACACGCGTGGAATATATCAAGATCGGCGGTTAGAAACGTGATGGGCATATAGTTTCCATGGAACCAAAGTAGGTCGTGACGGCTCAGTGGATATCCGTCAGAACGCATGAGCAGGTCTGTATGCCATTTCACTAACTCGAGGCAGAATAAGCGCCCGAGTATCGTGCGCGTGACAGGTCACTGTATGCGTACAAGCGACCATAACTTCTAGTCTCATAGGAAACCATATGCCGACCATTAGAAACAAGTAGGAAAAACAAATCAAACGACAATAACCGGCTACGCGCACGAGATATACATTTTGAGATTTCTTAAATTAAAATTCATACGAAACGTTACAATCCTATGCTTCATCGCTGAATACAAAATTGAATAGGTGCAGACTAGTTTGCGCATACACCTCGGCGCGTGCGCCATCTAATGGAGACTAAGCTATCTATCTCAGGCCTTATATGCTCGGACCTAAGTTGAAAGAACATTGCATATGTCATTCTTATTTATGCCTGGTTGAAAGACCTGTCTATCATCACACATGAAAGCGTTTCATATAGCGCTTCGCGTCCTTAAGTTGAAAGAACTTGCGTTGTTTTTACTTGCCTGTTGAAAGCCTGTCTATCTATCCTGAAGCGTTACTACTGACCGCTCTAAGATTGAAAAAAACGCGTTATTATTTTTTCACTGAATCGAGAAGCTTGTCCAGCATGGCTTTCGTGAATACTTTAGCGGAAAAACATAAAGTGTCCGGGGTAAACATTGAGCACAAGCTGTATCCAGCGTTAGCTTGATCATCGAGTGACGAAACGGCCTACCAAAGGGTAGGATTCTTCGCTCGCGTCCTCACAAGCTTCTTCTCATTCCTCATTTCTTCTCCTCCATACATGTTCCTTCTTTCTGCTCCTTATCCACCGCCTTCCCCCCCCCATCTTCCTTCTCCTTTCCTTCCATCCTCTCTAGAGAGAGGGAGATAGAGAGAGAGAAAGAGAAAGAGAAAGCGAGAAGAGAAGATAGAGAGAGAGAAGAGAAAGAGAAGAGAGAAGAGAGAGAAAGAGAGAGAGAAGAGAGAGAGAGAGAGAGAGACAAGTAGAAAGCGAAGAGAAGAGCGAGAGAGAAGAAGAGAGAGAGAGAGAGAGAGAGAGAGAGAGAGAGAGAAGAGAGATGCGCTGTTAACGCCCTGATGAGTTTCATAAATTGCCTGCTTCCAATTAGTCATTAACCGCTCGATCGTTTTCAAGTTGATATTTGCTGTCAGTAACAACAGCAGTGTGCGCCAACAATGAAGGCACGCAAGAGCACATCGCTCGCTCAGTTTCTGCTCACAATATCCGGAATTTCTCACAACATCACAATTTCTGTCATTTGATCGGGAACGCGATGTTTTATCACGTTGTGATGATAATGTCAATGATGAAAATGACAATAATTAGTCATTCGATGGGGTTTCACTGAATCAACACACACGCGTGCATACACACACACACACACACACACACACACACACACACACACACACACACACACACACACACACACACACACACACACACACACACACACACGACGNAGAGAGAGAGAGATGTGCACACATACGCAATACAAAAAGACGTTGCTCTTGTTCTGTTTTTACGAAACGCTACTAATCAAAGCGAACATCCGTTATTACCAGTCTTGCCTCGTTAAACTTCTAACTCGTTCTGAGTGATACATCTTCGCTGCGTGTGCACTGCGCAAATGAAGCCGACGTTTCCAATATTTGCTGTTCAGCTCCTGCTCTCTCTCTCTTTCTCTCTCTCTCCGCCTCTTTCTCGTCTTCTCGCTCTCTCGTCTCTCGCGTCTGCTCTCTCGTCTCTCTCGTACTCTTCTCGTCGCTCTCTTTCTCTCTCTCTTTCTCCTCTCTCTTCTCTCTGCTCTTTCTATCTCTCTCTCTGCTCTCTCTCTTCTTCTCTGGATCGTCTCAGTCTCTCTCTCTTGTCTGTCTGTTATTGACCTGTCTTTCTTCTCTCTCTTCTCCTCCGTCTCTCTCAGTCTCTCTTTCTTTCTTAATCTCTTTCGCCTCCCACGCGTCTTCGCCACCGTCTCGCCCATCGCGGCCGATGCCCCCCCCGCGGCCGCCTTCCCCCTCCTCTCCTCTACCCGCCGGCGTCCGGACGCAGTCATCGTCTCTGTCTGGGTCTGGTTTATGGGACGCGCAGCGCGCACCGCCGCGTCACCCGGCTGAGTTGGCTCTTTGTCTTTCGCCATCTTTTTTGGCATTTTTTTCGCGTGCCCTTCCGGCCCTCGTTGCCCTCCTCTTGGCATTATGCAACGCACGTTCGTGGGTCGTGGCGTACTCGCCAGGTTCGCCGTCCTTGTCTTGTTTGTGTTTACGTGCAATTTCCGTGAGGTGGCGTAGTCAAGCGCCGCAGATTTGGTTTTTTTTGTTTGACATGTCGTCAGACCCTTGTCAAGCCCCCGCCCCACTGGTTGCCCGCCCCCCTCCAGCTCCCTGCCGCCCCCAATGACCCCCCCGCGCCCCCCCGGTCTCCCTTCCGGTCCTCTCCCGAGCGGCGTGCCCCTCCCCCGGCCCTCCCGCTCGCCCGCCCGTTCCACCACTCGCCCACCCAACACCCCACGCCCACACCACGGCACGGCCGCACCGGCCGCGCCCGCAGCGCCGCACGCTACGTCTTCAGCTCTGTCAGGTCCGCGAGGCACGAATCAGAAGCTGCGTAAAAATGCCGTATTCCGTCTCTGGAACATGCCCTTGTTTTGGGGCATTTGTTTTTCGCTGAACTTCGCGGCTGAGATTGCAACTAAGTATGCAGTTGCATGCACGCAAGTTAGATGCCGTCGGTGGACGTTTGGAAAGCATGTTGTAGAAGCTACCACCATTGGTCTTGTGATGGTGTGATGTCGGTGAATTCCGTCGTGGCGTAGTAGCGCGCCGCCGGTTGTCATGTGTTGTGTGTGTGAAATGGTAGTCCGACAGAACTTTCTAGAACACACGCAGCCTATCGCACGACGGCACACTACATCACACAGTCGCAGCGGCCAGCCCGACTCGTCGACCACACACAGCACACAGCAGCCCCACCACCAGCACACACACGACCACCCGGGTCCGTCGCCCAAGCGCGCGTGCTCGCGCCGCCTGGCTCGTTTCGTGCGTTTCGCCCGTGCGGTCAGCCTCTCGGGCTCGCCTTTGCGTCTGCCCGCAGGTCACCCGTCTCGCGCGCCTCGCCCGTCCGGGCGTGGCTGCCGCGCCTTGTTCCGCTCGCCTGGGCTGCCCCGGGCCGAGCTCGGCGCGGCCTGGTTCGCACACACTCTACCAACACCGGCTTCGGATGCTGATCAGCCACACCATGCGGCGGCACGCTAGAGCGGACACACACACACAGTCTGCGCCGAAGGACGTGCAAGCCGCACGCACAGCACGTCTCGAATGTATTTCTTCATCTGTCTTCATTTGATTTAAACGTGGATTATTGGATTAAAGGTTCTCCCTTGTTTGTATCACACACGGCGCGGCGCATGCGCGGCGCGATTACAGACACACGTCGCACATTTTTACACACCGGCGGCACGCACGCACGCACTGCACCACAACGCGCAGCCGCACGCACGCACCACTGCACGCACAACGCACACACCACACATAACAGACGCACACCACCGCGCGCACGCGGGTACATCTACATCGAACGGGCGGAAGAGGAATTATTGATTTCTACATCGTCATCGACGCTCCATCAATCTTATCGCTAATCATCAATAATAAAAACTAATAGCAATAAGTAATGTAACCATGGAACTCGTTACCATTTCACCCTGTATCCAACTCCACCACTGCACTTTCATCTTATGTAACTATACCACTGCGCTTTCATCTTCTGTAACTCTACCGCGCGCTTCATCTCGTAATCACCATGTCGCGCTCTTATCTTCTGTAATCCACCACTGCACTCTCATTTCTGTAACTCCACTCGGGCTGCGCTCTCATCTTCTGTATCCACACTGGCCTCATCTTCTGTAAGCTCCAACTGCGCCTCAATCTCTGTAACTCCACATCGCGGCTTCGTCATCTTCTGTAACTCTACCACGGTGCGCTCACTTCTTAACTCTACACTGTGCTCTCACTTCCTGTAACTTCCACACTGCGCTCTCATGCTTCTGTAATCCACACGCGACTCCATCTTCTGTAACTCTAACCATACGGTGCCCGTCATCTCTGTAACTCTACACTGCGCTCTCATCTTTTGTAACTCCACACTGCGTCTCTCAATCTTCTGTAACTCTACCACTGCGCTCTCATCTTCTGTAACTCTACCACTGCGCTCTCATCTTCTGTAACTCCACCACTGCGCTCTCATCTTCTGTAACTCCACCACTGCGCTCTCATCTTCTGTAACTCTACCACTGCGCTCTCATCTTCTGTAACTCCACCACTGTGCTCTCATCTTCTGTACTCCACCACCTGCGCTTTCATCCTTCTGTAACTCTACCACTGCGCTCTCATCTTCTGTAACTCTACCACTGCGCTCTCATCTTCTGTAAACTCCACCACTGCGCTCTCATCTTTCTGTAACTCTAACCACTGGCGCTCTCATCTTCTGCACCTACACTGCGCTTTCATCTTCTGTAACTCTACCACTGCGCTCTCATCTTCTGTAACTCTACACTACTGCGCTCTCATCTTCTGTACCCACCACGGCCTCTCATCTTCTGTAACTCCACCATGCGCTCGTCATCATTCTGAACTTACCACTGGCTTTCATCTATTAATACTATACAACTGCGCTTTCATCTTCTGTAACTATACCACTGGCGCTTCATCTTCTGTAACTCTACCACTGCTTGGCGCTTTCATCTTCTGTAACTATACCAGCGCTCTCATCTTCTGTAACTCCACACTGCGACTTCCATCTTCTGTAACTCCACCATGCGCTCTCAAATTCTTTCTGTAGACTCTTACCACTGCGGCTCTCATCTTCTGTAATCCACCACTGCGGCTTTCATGCTTCTGTAACTCCACACTGCGCTCCATCTTCTGTAACTCTACCACTGACGCTCTCATCTCTGTAACTCCCACCATGCGCTCTCAATCTTCTGTAACTCTAAACACTGCGCTCTCATCTTCTGTAACTCTACATGCGGCTTCATTCTTCTGTATACTCCACCACGCGCTTCATCTTCTGTACTTCCAGCCACGCGCTCTCACTTCTGTAACTCTACACCACGCGCCGTCATCTTCTGTTAAACTCCACACTGCGCTCGTCAGATCTTCTGTAACTCCACCACTTGCGCTCGTTCATCTTCTGTAACTCTACCACTGTGCCCTCATCTTCTGTACTCTACCCACTGCGCTCTCATCTTCGTATATCACCACTAGCCGCTCTTCATCTTCTGTATACTCCACCACTGCGCCCTCATTCTTCTATACTCACAACTGGCTCTCATCTTCTGTAACTCTATCCACTGTGGCCTCATCTTCTGTAACCACCACTGCGCCTCTCATCTTCTTGTAACCTACACTGGCGCTGCATCTTCTGTAACTCCACCACTGCGCTCTCATCTTCTGTAACTCTACCACTGCGCTCTCATCTTCTGTAACTCTGTACGATGACGTGATACCGCGTGAGTTTAGTCTGCGCAATTTCACGAGTCAGCTCTCACGTGTCGAGGCGTACAGCAAGAGGGGAAACGAGCAGGGGATTACATTCCCAGTCTTCCACGTAAAAGCAAGAGCTAATAATACCTGGTATTATTAGCTCTTGGTAAAATATATGCCTTTGCTAGTTCCTATTTGAGAAAAAAATCGTTATTTCCAGATCTTTTACATCGCGAAATATTTTATTTTAATGGTTTATAATCCGGTATTTGCCGAATCCCAGATGATTAAAATGGTCCGATCCCCTTGTGAAAATAACCCTCTCTCAATCTACAGAGCTATACTATATCCATCCATCAATCTTCCCAATGTTATTAACATATACTGAACCAAATCCTTCCTCGCATATATCAGAAATGAAAAAACCATAACAAATAATAAATAACGTCCGAATGAACAAATATTACATAACGCACGCACGTCCGCGCGTGGATTCTGGTATTTCTATTTGCACAGCACTCGAACCATTACGCGTCTGCATGTAATTAAGTGTCGGATGCGCGCACAAACATGGCCGCCGGGGCTACATTCGGGACATCGGCAATGACGCCAGCAAGACGCCGCGTGCGCGTTCGCGAGGGCCCTGTGGGTAATATCCATGCAGATTACTCCACACACACACACACACGCACGCACACGCACACGCACACACACACGCGCGCGCACACGCACGCACACGCACACGCACACGCACACGCACACGCGCACGCACACGCACACACGAACGCGCACGCACGTACGCACGCACGCACACACACACACGCACGCACACACACACACACACACACAAACACACACAAACACACACACACGCGCGCGCGCGCACACATATTTCGCGGGGGCTGCTCTTCAGTAATGACTGGCATAGGCAGACTGAATCCCGGCGACTAGTGCCGTCTTCGCGTCCGTGTCCATCTAATGTCCTACATGCTACTATAACGGGCACTGATGCATGCCGAGAGAGAGAGGGGAAGAGAAGGCGAGAGAGAAGGTGAGCGAGGGAGAGAGAGAGAGAGAGAGAACTGGTGTGTGTGTGTGAGAGAGAGAGAGAGAGGGG